>NW_027522704.1:41015-85119 GCF_052094955.1 Ictidomys tridecemlineatus
ATTTGGAACTCTAAATAAAACACGGTTTGTGCTAGCTCTTTGAAACTAGACACAATAAAGCAGTTTCAAGTTCTATCTCTATGCTTTGTTTGCTGTTGATGTAGCCCTAAGAAGACAAGGCGAAAATCACTGTCATGAAAGGGGTTGCCAAGCTTCCAAAAAACTACGAGTTACCTGAAATCTCAGCAAACATTTTTTCACCCAATCTTGCTGATTCTTTCAGGTAATGATCAGTACACCAAAACCACTTGGCTCACCAAATTTCGTTCTTCTAGGATAAACCGTTCATTTACAGTAACCGTTTTCATTTTTAGGTTTCACTTTGTTTTCTCCTATAGGGATACATGTATTTGGAAGTCTAAATCAAACACGGTTTGTGCTAGCTCTTAGAACCTTGACACATTAGAGCAGTTTCCAGTTCTATCTCTATGGTTTGTTTGCTGTTGATGTAGCCCTAAGCAGAGACTGCCGAAAATCACTTTCATGGAAAGGGGTTTCCAAGCTTCCAAAAAACTACGAGTTTCCTGAAATCTCAGTAAACATTTTTTCACCCAATCTTGATGATTCTTCAGGTAATGATCAGTACACCAAAACCACTTGGCTCACCAAATTTCGTTCTTCTAGGTTAAACCGTTTGTTTGCAGTAACCGTTTTCATTTTTAGGTTTCACTCTGTTTTCTCCTATAGGGATACATGTATTTGGAACTCTAAATCAACACGGTTTGTGCTAGCTCTTTGAAACTTGACACAATAAAGCAGTTTCAAGTTCTATCTCTATGCTTTGTTTGCTGTTGATGTTGCCCTAAGCAGAGACTGGCGAAAATCACTTTCATGGAAAGGGTTGCCAAGCTTCCAAAAAACTAAGAGTTGCCTGAAATCTCAGCAAACATTTTTTCACCCAATCTTGATGATTCTTTCAGGTAATGATCAGTACACCAAAACCACTTGGCTCACCAAATTTCGTTCTTCTAGGTTAAACCGTTCGTTTGCAGTAACCGTTTTCATTTTTAGGTTTCACTCTGTTTTCTCCTATAGGGATACATGTATTTGGAACTCTAAATCAAACACGGTTTGTGCTAGCTCTTTGAAACTTGACACAATAAAGCAGTTTCCAATTCTATCTCTATGCTTTGTTTGCTCTTGATGTAGCCCTAAGCAGAGAATGGCGAAAATCACTTTCATGGAAAGGGGTTGCTAAGCTTCCAAAAAACTACGAGTTGCCTGCAATCTCAGCAAACATTTTTTCAACCAATCTTGATGATTCTTTCAGGTAATGATCAGTACACCAAAACCACTTGGCTCATCAAATTTCGTTCTTCTAGGTTAAACCGTTCGTTTGCAGTAACCGTTTTCATTTTTAGGTTTCACTCTGTTTTCTCCTATAGGAATACATGTATTAGGAACTCTAAATCAAACACGGTTTGTGCTAGCTCTTTGAAACTTCACACAATAAAGCAGTTTCAAGTTGTATCTCTATGGTTTGTTTGCTGTTGATGTAGCCCTAAGCAGAGACTATCGAAAATCACTTTCATGGAAAGGGGTTGCCAAGCTTCCAAAAAACTACGAGTTCCCTGAAATCTCAGCAAACATTTTTTTCACCCAATCTTGATGATTCTTTCAGGTAATGATCAGTACACCAAAACCACTTGGCTCATCAAATTTCGTTCTTCTTGGTTAAACCGTTCGTTTGCAATAACCGTTTTCATTTTTAGGTTTCACTCTGTTTTCTTCTATAGGGATACATGTATTTGGAACTCTAATTCAAACACGGTTTGTGCTAGCTCTTTGAAACGTGACACAATAAAGCAGTTTCAAGTTCTATCTTTATGCTTTCTTTGCTGTTGATGTAGCCCTAAGCAGAGACTTGCGAAAATCACTTTCATAGAAAATGGTTGTCAAGCTTCCAAAAAACTACGAGTTGCCTGCAATCTCAGCAAACATTTTTTCACCCAATCTTGATGATTCTTTCAGGTAATGATCAGTACACAAAAATCACTTGGCTCACCAAATTTTGTTCTTATAGGTTAAACCGTTCGTTTGCAGTAACCGTTTTCATTTTTAGGTTTCACTCTGTTTTCTCCTATAGGGATACATGTATTTGGAATTCTAAATCAAATACGGTTTGTGCCTAGCTCTTTGAAACGTGACACAATAAAGCAGTTTCCAGTTCTATCTGTATGCTTTGTTTGCTGTTGATGTAGCCCTAAGCAGAGACTGGCGAAAATCCCTTTCATAGAAAGGGGTTGCCAAGCTTCCAAAAAACTACGAGTTGCCTGAAATCTCAGAAAACCTTTTTTCACCCAATCTTGATGTTTCTTTCAGGTAATGATCAGTACACAGAATCCACTTGGCTCACCAAATTTCGTTCTTCTATGTTAAATTGTTCGTTTGCAGTAACCGTTTTCATTTTTTAGGTTTCACTCTGTTTTCTTTTATAGGGATACATGTATTTGGAACTCTAAATCAAACACGGTTTGTGCTAGCTCTTTGAAACTTGACACAATAAAGCAGTTTCAAGTTCTATCTCTATGGTTTGTGTGCTGTTGATGTAGCCCTAAGCAGAGACTGGTGAAAATCACTTTCATGAAAAGGGGTTGTCAAGCTTCCAAAAAACTACGAGTTGCCTGAAATCTCAGCAAACATTTTTTCACCCAATCTTCAAGATTCTTTCAGGTAATGATCAGTACACCAAAACCACTTGGCTCACCAAATTTCGTTCTTCTAGGTTAAACCGTTCGTTTGCAATAACCGTTTTCATTTTTAGGTTTCACTCTGTTTTCTTCTATAGGGATACATGTATTTGGAACTCTAAATCAAACACGGTTTGTGCTAGCTCTTTGAAACGTGACACAATAAAGCAGTTTCAAGTTCTATCTTTATGCTTTCTTTGCTGTTGATGTAGCCCTAAGCAGAGACTGGCAAAAATCACTTTCATGGAAAGGGGTTGTCAAGCTTCCAAAAAACTACGAGTTGGCTGCAATCTCAGCAAACATTTTTTCACCCAATCTTGATGATTCTTTCAGGTAATGATCAGTACACAAAAATCACTTGTCTCACCAAATTTTGTTCTTATAGGTTAAACCGTTCGTTTGCAGTAACCGTTTTCATTTTAGGTTTCACTCTGTTTTCTCCTATAAGGATACATGTATTTGGAATTCTAAATCAAATACGGTTTGTGCTAGCTCTTCGAATCTTGACACAATAAAGCAGTTTCCAGTTCTATCTCTATGCTTTGTTTGCTGTTGATGTAGCCCTAAGCAGAGACTGGCGAAAATCCCTTTCATAGAAAGGGGTTGCCAATCTTCCAAAAAACTACGAGTTGCCTGAAATCTCAGCAAACATTTTCTCACCCAATCTTGATGATTCTTTCAGGTAATGATCAGTACACCAAAACCACTTGGCTCACCAAATTTCGTTCTTCTTGGTGAAACCGTTTTTTGCAATAACCGTTTTCATTTTTAGGTTTCACTCTGTTTTCTTCTATAGGGATACATGTATTTGGAACTCTAAATCAAACACGGTTTGTGCTAGCTCTTTGAAAATTGACACAATAAAGCAGTTTCATGTTCTATTTTTATGCTTTCTTTGCTGTTGATGTAGCCCTAAGCAGAGACTGGCGAAAATCACTTTCATGGAAAGGGGTTGTCAAGCTTCCAAAAAACTACGAGTTACCTGCAATCTCAGCAAACATTTTTTCCCCAATCTTGATGATTCTTTCAGGTAATGATCAGTACACAAAAACCACTTGGCTCACCAAATTTTGTTCTTCTAGGTGAAACCGTTCGCTTGCATTAACCGTTTTAATTTTTAGGTTTCACTCTG
This sequence comes from Ictidomys tridecemlineatus, assembly GCF_052094955.1. NCBI lineage: Eukaryota > Metazoa > Chordata > Mammalia > Rodentia > Sciuridae > Ictidomys > Ictidomys tridecemlineatus. The sequence continues at coordinate 44,838 of NW_027522704.1, forward strand.
TTTTCTCCTATAGGGTACATGTATTTTGGAACTCTAAATCAAACACGGTTTGTGCTAGCTCTTTGAAACTTGACACAATAAAGCAGTTTCAAGTTCTATCGCGATGCTTTGTTTGCTGTTGATGTAGCCCTAAGCAGACACTGGCGAAAATCACTTTCATGGAAAGGGGTTGCCAAGCTTCCAAAAAACTACGAGTTGCCTGAAATCTCAGCAAACATTTTCTCACCCAATCTTGATGATTCTTTCAGGTAATGATCAGTACACCAAAACCACTTGGCTCAACAAATTTCGTTCTTCTAGGTGAAACCGTTTTTTGCAATAACCGTTTTCATTTTTAGGTTTCACTCTGTTTTCTTCTATAGGGATACATGTATTTGGAACTCTAAATCAAACACGGTTTGTGCTAGCTCTTTGAAACTTGACACAATAAAGCAGTTTCTAGTTCTATTTTTATTTTTCTTTTCTGTTGATGTAGCCCTAAGCAGAGACTGGCGAAAATCACTTTCATGGAAAGGGGTTGCAAAGCTTCCAAAAAACTACGAGTTGCCTGCAATCTCAGCAAACATTTCTTCACCCAATCTTGATGATTCATTCAGGTAATGATCAGTACACAAAAACCACTTGGCCCACCAAATTTTCGTTCTTCTAGGTTAAACCGTTCGTTTGCAGGAACCGTTTTCATTTTTAGGTTTCACTCTGTTTTCTCCTATAGGGATACATGTATTTGGAACTCTAAATCAAACACGGTTTTTGCTAGCTCTTTGAAACTTGACACAATAAAGCAGTTTCCAGTTCGATCTCTATGCTTTGTTTGCTGTTGATGTAGCCCTAAGCAGAGACTGGCGAAAATCACTTTCATGGAAAGGGGTTGCCAAGCTTCCAAAAAACTACGAGTTGCCTGAAATCTCAGCAATCGTTTTTCACCAATGTTGATGATTCTTTCAGGTAATGATCAGTACACCAAAACCACTTGGCTCACCAAATTTCGTTCTTCTAGGTGAAACCGTTCGTTTGCAGTAACCGTTTTCATTTTTAGGTTTCACTCTGTTTTCTCATACAGGGATACATGTATTTGGAACTCTAAATCAAACAGGGTTTGTGCTAGCTCTTTGAAACTTGACACAATTTAGCAGTTTCAAGTTCTATCTCTATGCTTTGTTTCCTGTTGATGTAGCCCTAAGCAGAGACTGGCGAAAATCCCTTTCATGGAAAGGGGTTGCCAAGCTTCCAAAAAACTACGATCTGCATGAAATCTCAGCAAACATTTTTTCACCCAATCTTGATGATTCTTTCAGGTAATGATCGGTACACCAAAACCACTTGGCTCACCAAATTTCGTTCTTCTAGGTTAAACCGTTCGTTTGCAGTAACCGTTTTCATTTTTAGGTTTCACTCTGTTTTCTCCTATAGGGATACATGTATTTGGAACTCTAAATCAAACACGGTTTGTGCTAGCTCTTTGAAACTTGACACAATAAAGCAGTTTTCAGTTCTATCTCTATGCTTTGTTTGCTGTTGATGTAGCACTAAGCAGAGAATGGCGAAAATCACTTTCATGGAAAGGGGTTGCCAAGCTTCCAAAAAACTGCGAGTTGCCTGAAATCTCAGCAAACATTTTTTCACCCAATCTTAATGATTCTTTCAGGTAATGATCGGTACACCAAAACCACTTGGCTTACCAAATTTCGTTCTTCTAGGTTAAACCGTTCGTTTGCAGTAATCGTTTTCATTTTTAGGTTTCACTCTGTTTTCTCCTATAGGGATACATGTATTTGGAACTCTAAATCAAACACGGTTTGTGCTAGCTCTTTGAACCTTGACACAATAAAGCAGTTTCCAGTTCTATCTCTATGCTTTGTTTGCTGTTGATGTAGCCCTAAGCAGAGACTGGCGAAAATCACTTTCATGAAAAGTTGTTGCCAAGCTTCCAAAAAACTACGAGTTGCCTGAAATCTCAGCAAACATTTTTTCACCCAATCTTGATGATTCTTTCAGGTAATGATCAGTACACCAAAACCACTTGGCTCACCAAATTTCGTTCTTCTAGGTTAAACCGTTCGTTTGCAGTAACCGTTTAAATTTTTAGGTTTCACTCTGTTTTCTCCTATAGGGATACATGTATTTGGAACTCTAAATAAAACACGGTTTGTGCTAGCTCTTTGAAACTTGACACAATAAAGCAGTTTCAAGTTCACTCTCTATGCTTTGTTTGCTGTTGATGTAGCCCTAAGCAGTGACTGGCGAAAATCACTTTCATGGAAAGGGGTTGCCAAGCTTCCAAAAAACTACGAGTTGCCTGAAATCTCAGCAAACATTTTTTCACCCAATCTTGATGATTCTTTCAGGTAATGATCAGTACACCAAAACCACTTGGATCACCAAATTTCGTTCTTCTAGGTGAAAGCGTTCGTTTGCAGTAACCGTTTTCATTTTTAGGTTTCACTCTGTTTTCTCCTATAGGGATACATGTATTTGGAACTCTAAATCAAACACGGTTTGTGCTAGCTCTTTGAAACTTGACACAATAAAGCAGTTTCAAGTTCTATCTCTATGCTTTGTTTGCTGTTGATGTAGCCCTAAGTAGAGACTGGCGAAAATCCCTTTCATGGAAAGGGGTTGCCAAGCTTCCAAAAAACTGCGAGTTGCCTGAAATCTCAGCAAACATTTCTCACCCAATCTTGATGATTCTTTCAGGTAATGATCGGTACACCAAAACCACTTGGCTCACCAAATTTCGTTCTTCTAGGTTAAACCGTTCGTTTGCAGTAATCGTTTTCATTTTTAGGTTTCACTCTGTTTTCTCCTATAGGGATACATGTATTTGGAACTCTAAATCAAACACGGTTTGTGCTAGCTCTTTGAAACTTGACACAATAAAGCAGTTTCCAGTTCTATCTCTATGCTTTGTTTGCTGTTGATGTAGCCCTAAGCAGAGACTGGCGAAAATCACTTTCATGAAAAGGGGTTGCCAAGCTTCCAAAAAACTACGAGTTGCCTGAAATCTCAGCAAACATTTTTTCACCCAATCTTGATGATTCTTTCAGGTAATGATCAGTACACCAAAACCACTTGGATCACCAAATTTCGTTCTTCTAGGTGAAACCGTTCGTTTGCAGTAACCGTTTTCATTTTTAGGTTTCACTCTGTTTTCTCCTATAGGGATATATGTATTTGGAACTCTAAATCAAACACGGTTTTTGCTAGCTCTTTGAAACTTGACACAATAAAGCAGTTTTCAGTTCTATGTCTATGCTTTGTTTGCTGTTGATGTAGCCCTAAGCAGAGAATGGCGAAATCACTTTCATGGAAAGGGGTTGCCAAGCTTCCAAAAACTGCGAGTTGCCTGAAATCTCAGCAAACATTTTTTCACCCAATCTTGATGATTCTTTCAGGTAATGATCGGTACACCAAAACCACTTGGCTCACCAAATTTCGTTCTTCTAGGTTAAACCGTTCGTTTGCAGTAACCGTTTTCATTTTTAGGTTTCACTCTGTTTTCTCCTATAGGGATACATGTATTTGGAACTCTAAATCAAACACGGTTTGTGCTAGCTCTTTGAAACTTGACACAATAAAGCAGTTTCAAGTTCTATCGCTATAGTTTGTTTGCTGTTGATGTAGCCCTAAGCAGAGACTGGCGAAAATCACTTTCATGGAAAGGGGTTGCCAAGCTTCCAAAAAACTACGAGTTGCCTGAAATCTCAGCAAACATTTTCTCACCCAATCTTGATGATTCTTTCAGTTAATGATCAGTACACCAAAACCTCTTGGCTCACCAAATTTCGTTCATCTAGGATAAACCGTTCGTTTGCAGTAACCGTTTTCATTTTTAGGTTTCACTCTGTTTTCTCCTATAGGGATACATGTATTTGGAACTCTAAATTAAACACTGTTTGTGCTAGCTCTTTGAAACTTGACACAATAAAGCAGTTTCCAGTTCTATCTCTATGGTTTGTTTGCTGTTGACGTAGCCCTAAGCAGAGACTGGCGAAAATCACTCACATGGAAAGGGGTTGCCAAGCTTCCAAAAAACTACGAGTTGCCTGAAATCTCAGCAAACATATTTTCACCCAATCTTGATGATTCCTTCAGGTAATGATCAGTACACCAAAACCACTTGGCTCACCAAATTTCGTTCGTCTAGGTTAAACCGTTCGTTTGCAATAACCGTTTTCATTTTTAGGTTTCACTCTGTTTTCTCCTAAAGGGTTACATATATTTGGAATTTTAAAATCAAATACGGTTTGTGCTAGCTCTATGCTTTGTTTGCTGTTGATGAAGCCCTAAGCAGAGACTGGCGAAAAATCCCTTTCATGGAAAGGGGTTGCCAAGCTTCCAAAAAACTACGAGTTGCCTGAAATCTCAGCAAACATTTTTTCACCCAATCTTGATGATTCTTTCAGGTAATGATCAGTACACCAAAACCACTTGGCTCACCAAATTTCGTTCTTCTAGGTGAAACCGTTCGTTTGCAGTAACCGTTTTCATTTTTATGTTTCACTCTGTTTTCTCCTATAGGGATATATGTATTTGGAACTCTAAATCAAACACGGTTTGTGCTAGCTCTTTGAAACTTGACACAATAAAGCAGTTTCCAGTTCTATCTCTATGCTTTGTTTGCTGTTGATGTAGCCCTAAGCAGAGAATGGCGAAAATCACTTTCATTGAAAGGGGTTGCCAAGCTTCCAGAAAACTGCGAGTTGCCTGAAATCTCAGCAAACATTTTTCACCCAATCTTGATGATTCTTTCAGGTAATGATCGGTACACCAAAACCACTTGGCTCACCAAATTTTGTTCTTCTAGGTTAACCGTTCGTTTGCAGTAACCGTTTTCATTTTTAGGTTTCACTCTGTTTTCTCCTATAGGGATACATGTATTTGGAACTCTAAATCAAACACGGTTTGTGCTAGCTCTTTGAAACTTGACACAATAAAGCAGTTTCAAGTTCTATCTCTATGGTTTGTTTGCTGTTGATGTAGCCCTAAGCAGAGACTGGCGAAAATCACTTTCATGGAAAGCGGTTGCCAAGCTTCCAAAAAACTACGAGTTTCCTGAAATCTCAGCAAACATTTTCTCACCCAAACTTGATGATTCTTTCAGTTAATGATCAGTACACCAAAACCTCTTGGCTGACCAAATTTCGTTTTTCCAGGTTAAACCGTTCGTTTGCAGTAACCGTTTTCATTTTTAGGTTTCACTCTGTTTTCTCCTATAGGGATACATGTATTTGGAACTCTAAATCAAACACGGTTTGTGCTAGCTCTTTGAAACTTGACACAATAAAGCAGTTTCCAGTTCTATCTCTATGCTTTGTTTGCTGTTGATGTAGCCCTAAGCAGAGACTGGCGAAAATCACTTTCATGGAAAGGGGTTGCCAAGCTTCCAAAAACTACGAGTTGCCTGAAATCTCAGCAAACATTTTTCTCACCCAATCTTGATGATTCTTCAGGTAATGATCAGTACACCAAAACCACTTGGCTCAAAAATTTCGTTCTTCTAGGTTAAACGTTCGTTTGCAGTAACCGATTTCATTTTAGGTTTCACTCTGTTTTCTCCTATAGGGATACATGTATTTGGAACTCTAAATCAAACACGGTTTGTGCTTGCTCTTTGAAACTTGACACAATAAAGCAGTTTCAAGTTCTTTCTCTATGCTTTGTTTGCTGTTGATGTAGCCCTAAGCAGAGACTGGCGAAAATCCCTTTCATTTAAAGGGGGTTGCCAAGCTTTCAAAAAACTACGAGTTGCCTGAAATCTCAGGAAACGTTTTTTCACCCAATGTTGATGATTCTTTCAGGCAATGATCAGTACACCAAAACCACTTGGCTCACCAAATTTCGTTCTTCTAGGTTAAACCGTTCGTTTGCAGTAACCGTTTTCATTTTTAGGTTTCACTCTGTTTTCTCCTATAGGGATACATGTATTTTGGAACTCTAAATCAAACACGGTTTGTGCTAGCTCTTTGAAACTTGACACAATAAAGCAGTTTCCAGTTCTATCTCTATGGTTTGTTTGCTGTTGATGTAGCCCTAAGCAGAGACTGGCGAAATCACTTTCATGGAAAGGGGTTGCCAAGCTTCCAAAAAACTACAAGTTGCCTGAAATCTCAGCAAACATTTTTTCACCCAATCTTGATGATTCTTTCAGGTAATGATCAGTACACCAAAACCACTTGGCTCACCAAATTTCGTTCTTCTAGGTTAAACCATTCGTTTGCAATAACCGTTTTCATTTTTAGGTTTCACTCTGTTTTCTCCTATAGGGATACATGTATTTGGAACTCTAAATCAAACACGGTTTGTGCTAGCTCTTTGAAACGTGACACAATAAAGCAGTTTCAAGTTCTATCTCTATGGTTTTTTTGCTGTTGATGTAGCCCTAAGCAGAGACTGGCGAATATCACTTTCATGGAAATGGGTTGCCAAGCTTCCAAAAAACTACGAGTTGCCTGAAATCTCAGCAAACATTTTTTCACCCAATCTTGATGATTCTTTCAGGTAATGATCAGTACACCAAAACCACTTGGCTCACCAAATTTCGTTCTTCTAGGTTAAACCGTTCGTTTGCAGTAACCGTTTTCATTTTTTGGTTTTACTCTGTTTTCTCATACAGGGATACATGTATTTGGAACTCTAAATCAAACACGGTTTGTGCTAGCTCTTTGAAACTTGACACAATAAAGCAATTTTAAGTTCTATCTCTATGCTATGTTTGCTGTTGATGTAGCCCTAAGCAGAGACTGGCGAAAATCCCTTTCATGGAAAGGGGTTGCCAAGCTTCCAAAAAACTACGAGTTGCCTGAAATCTCAGCAAACATTTTTTCACCCAATCTTGATGATTCTTTCAGGTAATGATCAGTGCACCAAAACCACTTGGCTCACCAAATTTCGTTCTTCTAGGTGAAACCCTTCGTTTGCAGTAACCGTTTTCATTTTTAGGTTTCACTCTGTTTTCTCCTATAGGGATATATGTATTTGGAACTCTAAATCAAACACGGTTTGTGCTAGCTCTTTGAAACTTGACACAATAAAGCAGTTTCCAGTTCTCTCTCTATGCTTTGTTTGCTGTTGATGTAGCCCTAAGCAGAGAATGGCGAAAATCACTTTCATGTAAAGGGGTTGCCAAGCTTCCAAAAAACTGCGAGTTGCCTGAAGTCTCAGCAAACATTTTTTCACCCAATCTTGATGATTCTTTCAGGTAATGATTGGTACACCAAAACCACTTGGCTCACCAAATTTCGTTCTTCTAGGTTAAACCGTTCGTTTGCAGTAACCGTTTTCATTTTTAGGTTTCACTCTGTTTTCTCCTATAGGGATACATGTGTTTGGAACTCTAAATCAAACACGGTTTGTGCTAGCTCTTTGAAACTTGACACAATAAAGCAGTTTCAAGTTCTATCTCTATGCTTTGTTTGCTGTTGATGTAGCCCTAAGCAGAGACTGGCGAAAATCACTGTCATTGAAAGGGGTTGCCAAGCTTCCAAAAAACTACGAGTTGCCTGAAATCTCAGCAAACATTTTCTCACCCAATCTTGATGATTCTTTCAGGTAATGATCAGTACACCAAAACCGCTTGGCTCACCAAATTTCGTTCTTCTAGGTTAAACCGTTCGTTTGTAGTAACCGTTTTCATTTTTAGGTTTCACTCCGTTTTCTCCTATAGGGATACATGTATTTGGAACTCTAAATCAAACACGGTTTGTGCTAGCTCTTTGAAACTTGACACAATACAGCAGTTTCAACTTCTATCTCTATGCTTTGTTTGCTGTTGATGTAGCCCTAAGCAGAGACTGGCGAAAATCACTTTCATGGAAAGGGGTCGCCAAGCTTCCAAAAAACTACGAGTTGCCTGAAATCTCAGCAAACATTTTTTCACCCAATCTTGATGATTCTTTCAGGTAATGATCAGTACACCAAAACCACATGGCTCACCAAATTTTGTTCTTCTAGGTTAAACCGTTCATTTGCAGTAACCGTTTTCATTTTTAGGTTTCACTTTGTTTTCTCCTATAGGGATACATGTATTTGGAACTCTAAATGAAACACGGTTTGTGCTAGCTCTTTGAAACTTGACACAATAAAGCAGTTTCAAGTTCTATCTCTATGCTTTGTTTGCTGTTGATGTAGCCCTAAGCAGAGACTGGCGAAAATCACTTTCATGGAAAGGGGTTGCCAAGCTTCCAAAAAACTACGAGTTGCCTGAAATCTCAGCAAACATTTTCTCACCCAATCTTGATGATTCTTTCAGTTAATGATCAGTACACCAAAACCTCTTGTCTCACCAAATTTCGTTTTTCCAGGTTAAACCGTTCGTTTGCAGTAACCGTTTTCATTTTTAGGTTTCACTCTGTTTTCTCCTATAGGGATACATATATTTGGAACTCTAAATCAAACACGGTTTGTGCTAGCTCTTTGAAACTTGACACAATAAAGCAGTTTCCAGTTCTATCTCTATGCTTTGTTTGCTGTTGATGTAGCCCTAAGCAGAGACTGGCGAAAATCACTTTCATGAAAAGGGGTTGCCAAGCTTCCAAAAAACTACAAGTTGCCTGAAATCTCAGCAAACATTTTTTCACCCAATCTTGATGATTCTTTCAGGTAATGATCAGTACACCAAAACCACTTGGCTCACCAAATTTCGTTCTTCTAGGTTAAACCGTTCGTTTGCAGTAACCGTTTTCATTTTTAGGTTTCACTCTGTTTTCTCCTATAGGGATACATGTATTTGGAACTCTAAATCAAACACGGTTTGTGCTCGCTCTTTGAAACTTGACACAATAAAGCAGTTTCAAGTTCTTTCTCTATGCTTTGTTTGCTGTTGATGTAGCCCTAAGCAGAGACTGGCGAAAATCCCTTTCATGGAAAGGGGTTGCCAAGCTTTCAAAAAACTACGAGTTGCCTGAAATCTCAGGAAACGTTTTTTCACCCAATGTTGATGATTCTTTCAGGCAATGATCAGTACACCAAAACCACTTGGCTCACCATATTTCGTTCTTCTAGGTTAAACCGTTCGTTTGCAGTAACCGTTTTCATTTTTAGGTTTCACTCTGTTTTCTCCTATAGGGATACATGTATTTGGAACTCTAAATCAAACACGGTTTGTGCTAGCTCTTTGAAACTTGACACAATAAAGCAGTTTCCAGTTCTATCTCTATGGTTTGTTTGCTGTTGATGTAGCCCTAAGCAGAGACTGGCGAAATCACTTTCATGGAAAGGGGTTGCCAAGCTTCCAAAAAACTACAAGTTGCCTGAAATCTCAGCAAACATTTTTTCACCCAATCTTGATGATTCTTTCAGGTAATGATCAGTACACCAAAACCACTTGGCTCACCAAATTTCGTTCTTCTAGGTTAAACCATTCGTTTGCAGTAACCGTTTTCATTTTTAGGTTTCACTCTGTTTTCTCCTATAGGGATACATGTATTTGGAACTCTAAATCAAACACGGTTTGTGCTAGCTCTTTGAAACTTGACACAATAAAGCAGTTTCAAGTTCTGTCTCTATGCTTTGTTTGCTGTTGATGTAGCCCTAAGCAGAGACTGGCGAAAATCCCTTTCATTGAAAGGGGTTGCCAAGCTTCCAAAAAACTACGAGTTGCCTGAAATCTCAGCAAACATTTTTTCACCCAATCTTGATGATTCTTTCAGGTAATGATCAGTACACCAAAACCACTTGGCTCACCAAATTTCGTTCTTCTAGGTTAAACCGTTCGTTTGCAGTAACCGTTTTCATTTTTAGGTTTCACTCTGTTTTCTCCTATAGGGATACATGTATTTGGAACTCTAAATCAAACACGGTTTGTGCTAGCTCTTTGAAACTTGACACAATAAAGCAGTTTCAAGTTCTATCTCTATGCTTTGTTTGCTGTTGATGTAGCCCTAAGCAGAGACTGGCGAAAATCACTTTCATGGAAAGGGGTTGCCAAGCTTCCAAAAAACTACGAGTTGCCTGAAATCTCAGCAAACATTTTTTCACCCAATCTTGATGATTCTTTCAGGTAATGATCAGTACACCAAAACCACTTGGCTCACCAAATTTCGTTCTTCTAGGTTAAACCGTTCGTTTGCAGTAACCGTTTTCATTTTTAGGTTTCACTCTGTTTTCTCCTATAGGGATACATGTATTTGGAACTCTAAATCAAACACGGTTTGTGCTAGCTCTTTGAAACTTGACACAATAAAGCAGTTTCAAGTTCTATCTCTATGCTTTGTTTGCTGTTGATGTAGCCCTAAGCAGAGACTGGCGAAAATCACTTTCATGGAAAGGGTTTGCCAAGCTTCCAAAAAACTACGAGTTGCCTGAAATCTCAGCAAACATTTTTTCACCCAATCTTGATGATTCTTTCAGGTAATGATCAGTACACCAAAACCACTTGGCTCACCAAATTTCGTTCTTCTAGGTTAAACCGTTCGTTTGCAGTAACCGTTTTCATTTTTAGGTTTCACTCTGTTTTCTCCTATAGGGATACATGTATTTGGAACTCTAAATCAAACACGGTTTGTGCTAGCTCTTTGAAACGTGACACAATAAAGCAGTTTCAAGTTCTATCTCTATGGTTTTTTTGCTGTTGATGTAGCCCTAAGCAGAGACTGGCGAATATCACTTTCATGGAAATGGGTTGCCAAGCTTCCAAAAAACTACGAGTTGCCTGAAATCTCAGCAAACATTTTTTCACCCAATCTTGATGATTCTTTCAGGGAATGATCAGTACACCAAAACCACTTGGCTCACCAAATTTCGTTCTTCTAGGTTAAACCGTTCGTTTGCAGTAACCGTTTTCATTTTTAGGTTTCACTCTGTTTTCTCCTATAGGGATACATGTATTTGGAACTCTAAATCAAACACGGTTTGTGCTAGCTCTTTGAAACTTGACACAATAAAGCAGTTTCAAGTTCTATCTCTATGCTTTGTTTGCTGTTGATGTAGCCCTAAGCAGAGACTGGCGAAAATCACTTTCATGGAAAGGGGTCGCCAAGCTTCCAAAAAACTACGAGTTGCCTGAAATCTCAGCAAACATTTTTTCACCCAATCTTGATGATTCTTTCAGGTAATGATCAGTACACCAAAACCACTTGGCTCACCAAATTTCGTTCTTCTAGGTTAAACCGTTCGTTTGCAGTAACCGTTTTCGTTTTTAGGTTTCACTCTGTTTTCTCCTATAGGGATACATGTATTTGGAACTCTAAATCAAACACGGTTTGTGCTAGCTCTTTGAAACTTGACACAATAAAGCAGTTTCAAGTTCTGTCTCTATGGTTTGTTTGCTGTTGATGTAGCCCTAAGCAGAGACTGGCGAAAATCACTTTCATGGAAAGGGGTTGCCATGCTTCCAAAAAATTACGAGTTGCCTGAAATCTCAGCAAACATTTTTTCACCCAATCTTGATGATTCTTTCAGGTAATGATCAGTACACCAAAGCCACTTGGCTCACCAAATTTCGTTCTTCTAGGTTAAACCGTTCGTTTGCAGAAACCGTTTTCATTTTTAGGTTTCACTCTGTTTTCTCCTACAGGGATACATGTATTTGGAACTCTAAATCAAACACGGTTTGTGCTAGCTCTTTGAAACGTGACACAATAAAGCAGTTTCAAGTTCTATCTCTATGGTTTTTTTGCTGTTGATGTAGCCCTAAGCAGAGACTGGCGAATATCACTTTCATGGAAATGGGTTGCCAAGCTTCCAAAAAACTACGAGTTGCCTGAAATCTCAGCAAACATTTTTTCACCCAATCTTGATGATTCTTTCAGGGAATGATCAGTACACCAAAACCACTTGGCTCACCAAATTTCGTTCTTCTAGGTTAAACCGTTCGTTTGCAGTAACCGTTTTCATTTTTTGGTTTCACTCTGTTTTCTCATACAGGGATACATGTATTTGGAACTCTAAATCAAACACGGTTTGTGCTAGCTCTTTGAAACTTGACACAATAAAGCAATTTCAAGTTCTATCTCTATGCTATGTTTGCTGTTGATGTAGCCCTAAGCAGAGACTGGCGAAAATCCCTTTCATGGAAAGGGGTTGCCAAGCTTCCAAAAAACTACGAGTTGCCTGAAATCTCAGCAAACATTTTTTCACCCAATCTTGATGATTCTTTCAGGTAATGATCAGTGCACCAAAACCACTTGGCTCACCAAATTTCGTTCTTCTAGGTGAAACCCTTCGTTTGCAGTAACCGTTTTCATTTTTAGGTTTCACTCTGTTTTCTCCTATAGGGATATATGTTTTTGGAACTCTAAATCAAACACGGTTTGTGCTAGCTCTTTGAAACTTGACACAATAAAGCAGTTTCCAGTTCTCTCTCTATGCTTTGTTTGCTGTTGATGTAGCCCTAAGCAGAGAATGGCGAAAATCACTTTCATGTAAAGGGGTTGCCAAGCTTCCAAAAAACTGCGAGTTGCCTGAAATCTCAGCAAACATTTTTTCACCCAATCTTGATGATTCTTTCAGGTAATGATTGGTACACCAAAACCACTTGGCTCACCAAATTTCGTTCTTCTAGGTTAAACCGTTCGTTTGCAGTAACCGTTTTCATTTTTAGGTTTCACTCTGTTTTCTCCTATAGGGATACATGTGTTTGGAACTCTAAATCAAACACGGTTTGTGCTAGCTCTTTGAAACTTGACACAATAAAGCAGTTTCAAGTTCTATCTCTATGCTTTGTTTGCTGATGATGTAGCCCTAAGCAGAGACTGGCGAAAATCACTGTCATTGAAAGGGGTTGCCAAGCTTCCAAAAAACTACGAGTTGCCTGAAATCTCAGCAAACATTTTCTCACCTAATCTTGATGATTCTTTCAGGTAATGATCAGTACACCAAAACCGCTTGGCTCACCAAATTTCGTTCTTCTAGGTTAAACCGTTCGTTTGTAGTAACCGTTTTCATTTTTAGGTTTCACTCCGTTTTCTCCTATAGGGATACATGTATTTGGAACTCTAAATCAAACACGGTTTGTGCTAGCTCTTTGAAACTTGACACAATACAGCAGTTTCAACTTCTATCTCTATGCTTTGTTTGCTGTTGATGTAGCCCTAAGCAGAGACTGGCGAAAATCACTTTCATGGAAAGGGGTCGCCAAGCTTCCAAAAAACTACGAGTTGCCTGAAATCTCAGCAAACATTTTTTCACCCAATCTTGATGATTCTTTCAGGTAATGATCAGTACACCAAAACCACTTGGCTCACCAAATTTTGTTCTTCTAGGTTAAACCGTTCATTTGCAGTAACCGTTTTCATTTTTAGGTTTCACTTTGTTTTCTCCTATAGGGATACATGTATTTGGAACTTTAAATGAAACACGGTTTGTGCTAGCTCTTTGAAACTTGACACAATAAAGCAGTTTCAAGTTCTATCTCTATGCTTTGTTTGCTGTTGATGTAGCCCTAAGCAGAGACTGGCGAAAATCACTTTCATGGAAAGGGGTTGCCAAGCTTCCAAAAAACTACGAGTTGCCTGAAATCTCAGCAAACATTTTCTCACCCAATCTTGATGATTCTTTCAGTTAATGATCAGTACACCAAAACCTCTTGGCTCACCAAATTTCGTTTTTCCAGGTTAAACCGTTCGTTTGCAGTAACCGTTTTCATTTTTAGGTTTCACTCTGTTTTCTCCTATAGGGATACATATATTTGGAACTCTAAATCAAACACGGTTTGTGCTAGCTCTTTGAAACTTGACACAATAAAGCAGTTTCCAGTTCTATCTCTATGCTTTGTTTGCTGTTGATGTAGCCCTAAGCAGAGACTGGCGAAAATCACTTTCATGGAAAGGGGTTGCCAAGCTTCCAAAAACTACGAGTTGCCTGAAATCTCAGCAAACATTTTTTCACCCAATCTTGATGATTCTTTCAGGTAATGATCAGTACACCAAAACCACTTGGCTCACCAAATTTCGTTCTTCTAGGTTAAACCGTTCGTTTGCAGTAACCGTTTTCATTTTTAGGTTTCACTCTGTTTTCTCCTAGAGGGATACATGTATTTGGAACTCTAAATCAAACACGGTTTGTGCTCGCTCTTTGAAACTTGACACAATAAAGCAGTTTCAAGTTCTTTCTCTATGCTTTGTTTGCTGTTGATGTAGCCCTAAGCAGAGACTGGCGAAAATCCCTTTCATGGAAAGGGGTTGCCAAGCTTTCAAAAAACTACGAGTTGCCTGAAATCTCAGGAAACGTTTTTTCACCCAATGTTGATGATTCTTTCAGGCAATGATCAGTACACCAAAACCACTTGGCTCACCAAATTACGTTCTTCTAGGTTAAACCGTTCGTTTGCAGTAACCGTTTTCATTTTTAGGTTTCACTCTGTTTTCTCCTATAGGGATACATGTATTTGGAACTCTAAATCAAACACGGTTTGTGCTAGCTCTTTGAAACTTGACACAATAAAGCAGTTTCCAGTTCTATCTCTATGGTTTGTTTGCTGTTGATGTAGCCCTAAGCAGAGACTGGCGAAATCACTTTCATGGAAAGGGGTTGCCAAGCTTCCAAAAAACTACAAGTTGCCTGAAATCTCAGCAAACATTTTTTCACCCAATCTTGATGATTCTTTCAGGTAATGATCAGTACACCAAAACCACTTGGCTCACCAAATTTCGTTCTTCTAGGTTAAACCATTCGTTTGCAGTAACCGTTTTCATTTTTAGGTTTCACTCTGTTTTCTCCTAGAGGGATACATGTATTTGGAACTCTAAATCAAACACGGTTTGTGCTCGCTCTTTGAAACTTGACACAATAAAGCAGTTTCAAGTTCTATCTCTATACTTTGTTTGCTGTTGATGTAGCCCTAAGCAGAGATTGGCGAAAATCCCTTTCATAAAAAGGGGTTGCCAAGCTTCCAAAAAACTACGAGTTGCCTAAAATTTCAGCAAACATTTTTTCACCCAATCTTGATGATTCTTTCAGGTAATGATCAGTACTCCAAAACCACTTGGCTCACCAAATTTCGTTCTTCTAGGTTAAACCCTTCGTTTGCAGTAACCGTTTTCATTTTTAGGTTTCACTCTGTTTTCTCCTATAGGGATATATGTATTTGGAACTCTAAATCAAACACGGTTTGTGCTAGCTCTTTGAAACTTGACACAATAAAGCAGTTTCCAGTTCTATCTCTATGCTTTGTTTGCTGTTGATGTAGCCCTAAGCAGAGAATGGCGAAAATCACTTTCATGTAAAGGGTTTGCCAAGCTTCCAAAAAACTGCGAGTTGCCTGAAATCTCAGCAAACATTTTTTCACCCAATCTTGATGATTCTTTCAGGTAATGATCGGTACACCAAAACCACTTGGCTCACCAAATTTCGTTCTTCTAGGTTAAACCGTTCGTTTGCAGTAACCGTTTTCATTTTTAGGTTTCACTCTGTTTTCTCCTATAGGGATACATGTGTTTGGAACTCTAAATCAAACACGGTTTGTGCTAGCTCTTTGAAACTTGACACAATAAAGCAGTTTCAAGTTCTATCTCTATGCTTTGTTTGCTGTTGATGTAGCCCTAAGCAGAGACTGGCGAAAATCACTGTCATTGAAAGGGTTTGCCAAGCTTCCAAAAAACTACGAGTTGCCTGAAATCTCAGCAGACATTTTCTCACCCAATCTTGATGATTCTTTCAGGTAATGATCAGTACACCAAAACCACTTGGCTCACCAAATTTCGTTCTTCTAGGTTTAACCGTTCGTTTGTAGTAACCGTTTTCATTTTTAGGTTTCACTCCGTTTTCTCCTATAGGGATACATGTATTTGGAACTCTAAATCAAACACGGTTTGTGCTAGCTCTTTGAAACGTGACACAATAAAGCAGTTTCAAGTTCTATCTCTATGGTTTTTTTGCTGTTGATGTAGCCCTAAGCAGAGACTGGCGAATATCACTTTCATGGAAATGGGTTGCCAAGCTTCCAAAAAACTACGAGTTGCCTGAAATCTCAGCAAACATTTTTTCACCCAATCTTGATGATTCTTTCAGGGAATGATCAGTACACCAAAACCACTTGGCTCACGAAATTTCGTTCTTCTAGGTTAAACCGTTCGTTTGCAGTAACCGTTTTCATTTTTTGGTTTCACTCTGTTTTCTCATACAGGGATACATGTATTTGGAACTCTAAATCAAACACGGTTTGTGCTAGCTCTTTGAAACTTGACACAATAAAGCAATTTCAAGTTCTATCTCTATGCTATGTTTGCTGTTGATGTAGCCCTAAGCAGAGACTGGCGAAAATCCCTTTCATGGAAAGGGGTTGCCAAGCTTCCAAAAAACTATGAGTTGCCTGAAATCTCAGCAAACATTTTTTCACCCAATCTTGATGATTCTTTCAGGTAATGATCAGTGCACCAAAACCACTTGGCTCACCAAATTTCGTTCTTCTAGGTGAAACCCTTCGTTTGCAGTAACCGTTTTCATTTTTAGGTTTCACTCTGTTTTCTCCTATAGGGATATATGTTTTTGGAACTCTAAATCAAACACGGTTTGTGCTAGCTCTTTGAAACTTGACACAATAAAGCAGTTTCCAGTTCTCTCTCTATGCTTTGTTTGCTGTTGATGTAGCCCTAAGCAGAGAATGGCGAAAATCACTTTCATGTAAAGGGGTTGCCAAGCTTCCAAAAAACTGCGAGTTGCCTGAAATCTCAGCAAACATTTTTTCACCCAATCTTGATGATTCTTTCAGGTAATGATTGGTACACCAAAACCACTTGGCTCACCAAATTTCGTTCTTCTAGGTTAAACCGTTCGTTTGCAGTAACCGTTTTCATTTTTAGGTTTCACTCTGTTTTCTCCTATAGGGATACATGTGTTTGGAACTCTAAATCAAACACGGTTTGTGCTAGCTCTTTGAAACTTGACACAATAAAGCAGTTTCTAGTTCTATCTCTATGCTTTGTTTGCTGATGATGTAGCCCTAAGCAGAGACTGGCGAAAATCACTGTCATTGAAAGGGGTTGCCAAGCTTCCAAAAAACTACGAGTTGCCTGAAATCTCAGCAAACATTTTCTCACCTAATCTTGATGATTCTTTCAGGTAATGATCAGTACACCAAAACCGCTTGGCTCACCAAATTTCGTTCTTCTAGGTTAAACCGTTCGTTTGTAGTAACCGTTTTCATTTTTAGGTTTCACTCCGTTTTCTCCTATAGGGATACATGTATTTGGAACTCTAAATCAAACACGGTTTGTGCTAGCTCTTTGAAACTTGACACAATACAGCAGTTTCAACTTCTATCTCTATGCTTTGTTTGCTGTTGATGTAGCCCTAAGCAGAGACTGGCGAAAATCACTTTCATGGAAAGGGGTCGCCAATCTTCCAAAAAACTACGAGTTGCCTGAAATCTCAGCAAACATTTTTTCACCCAATCTTGATGATTCTTTCAGGTAATGATCAGTACACCAAAACCACTTGGCTCACCAAATTTTGTTCTTCTAGGTTAAACCGTTCATTTGCAGTAACCGTTTTCATTTTTAGGTTTCACTTTGTTTTCTCCTATAGGGATACATGTATTTGGAACTTTAAATGAAACACGGTTTGTGCTAGCTCTTTGAAACTTGACACAATAAAGCAGTTTCCAGTTCTATCTCTATGCTTTGTTTGCTGTTGATGTAGCCCTAAGCAGAGACTGGCGAAAATCACTTTCATGGAAAGGGGTTGCCAAGCTTCCAAAAACTACGAGTTGCCTGAAATCTCAGCAAACATTTTTTCACCCAATCTTGATGATTCTTTCAGGTAATGATCAGTACACCAAAACCACTTGGCTCACCAAATTTCGTTCTTCTAGGTTAAACCGTTCGTTTGCAGTAACCGTTTTCATTTTTAGGTTTCACTCTGTTTTCTCCTAGAGGGATACATGTATTTGGAACTCTAAATCAAACACGGTTTGTGCTCGCTCTTTGAAACTTGACACAATAAAGCAGTTTCAAGTTCTTTCTCTATGCTTTGTTTGCTGTTGATGTAGCCCTAAGCAGAGACTGGCGAAAATCCCTTTCATGGAAAGGGGTTGCCAAGCTTTCAAAAAACTACGAGTTGCCTGAAATCTCAGGAAACGTTTTTTCACCCAATGTTGATGATTCTTTCAGGCAATGATCAGTACACCAAAACCACTTGGCTCACCAAATTTCGTTCTTCTAGGTTAAACCGTTCGTTTGCAGTAACCGTTTTCATTTTTAGGTTTCACTCTGTTTTTTCCTATAGGGATACATGTATTTGGAACTCTAAATCAAACACGGTTTGTGCTAGCTCTTTGAAACTTGACAAAATAAAGCAGTTTCCAGTTCTATCTCTATGGTTTGTTTGCTGTTGATGTAGCCCTAAGCAGAGACTGGCGAAATCACTTTCATGGAAAGGGGTTGCCAAGCTTCCAAAAAACTACAAGTTGCCTGAAATCTCAGCAAACATTTTTTCACCCAATCTTGATGATTCTTTCAGGTAATGATCAGTACACCAAAACACTTGGCTCACCAAATTTCGTTCTTCTAGGTTAAACCATTCGTTTGCAGTAACCGTTTTCATTTTTAGGTTTCACTCTGTTTTCTCCTATACGGATACATGTATTTGGAACTCTAAATCAAACACGGTTTGTGCTAGCTCTTTGAAACTTGACACAATAAAGCAGTTTCCAGTTCTCTCTCTATGCTTTGTTTGCTGTTGATGTAGCCCTAAGCAGAGACTTGCGAAAATCCCTTTCATGTAAAGGGGTTGCCAAGATTCCCAAAAAACTACAAGTTGCCTGAAATATCAGCAAACATTTTTTCACCCAATCTTGATGATTCTTTCAGGTAATGATCAGTACACCAAAACCAATTGGCTCACCAAATTTCGTTCTTCTAGGTTAAACCGTTCGTTTGCAGTAACCGTTTTCGTTTTTTAGGTTTCACTCTGTTTTCTCCTATAGGGATACATGTATTTGGAACTCTAAATCAAACACGGTTTGTGCTAGCTCTTTGAAACTTGACATAATAAAGCAGTTTCAAGTTCTATCTCTATACTTTGTTTGCTGTGATGTAGCCCTAAGCAGAGATTGGCGAAAATCCCTTTCATAAAAAGGGGTTGCCAAGCTTCCAAAAAACTACGAGTTGCCTAAAATTTCAGCAAACATTTTTTCACCCAATCTTGATGATTCTTTCAGGTAATGATCATCACTCCAAAACCACTTGGCTCACCAAATTTCGTTCTTCTAGGTGAAACCCTTCGTTTGCAGTAACCGTTTTCATTTTTAGGTTTCACTCTGTTTTCTCCTATAGGGATATATGTATTTGGAACTCTAAATCAAACATGGTTTGTGCTAGCTCTTTGAAACTTGACACAATAAAGCAGTTTCCAGTTCTATCTCTATGCTTTGTTTGCTGTTGATGTAGCCCTAAGCAGAGAATGGCGAAAATCACTTTCATGTAAAGGGGTTGCCAAGCTTCCAAAAAACTGCGAGTTGCCTGAAATCTCAGCAAACATTTTTTCACCCAATCTTGATGATTCTTTCAGGTAATGATCGGTACACCAAAACCACTTGGCTCACCAAATTTCGTTCTTCTAGGTTAAACCGTTCGTTTGCAGTAACCGTTTTCATTTTTAGGTTTCACTCCGTTTTCTCCTATAGGGATACATGTATTTGGAACTCTAAATCAAACACGGTTTGTGCTAGCTCTTTGAAACTTGACACAATACAGCAGTTTCAACTTCTATCTCTATGCTTTGTTTGCTGTTGATGTAGCCCTAAGCAGAGACTGGCGAAAATCACTTTCATGGAAAGGGGTTGCCAAGCTTCCAAAAACTACGAGTTGCCTGAAATCTCAGCAAACATTTTTTCACCCAATCTTGATGATTCTTTCAGGTAATGATCAGTACACCAAAACCACTTGGCTCACCAAATTTCGTTCCTCTAGGTTAAACCGTTCATTTGCAGTAACCGTTTTCATTTTTAGGTTTCACTCTGTTTTCTTCTATAGGGATACATGTATTTGGAACTCTAAATCAAACACGGTTTGTGCTCGCTCTTTGAAACTTGACACAATAAAGCAGTTTCAAGTTCTTTCTCTATGCTTTGTTTGCTGTTGATGTAGCCCTAAGCAGAGACTGGCGAAAATCCCTTTCATGGAAAGGGGTTGCCAAGCTTTCAAAAAACTACGAGTTGCCTGAAATCTCAGGAAACGTTTTTTCACCCAATGTTGATGATTCTTTCAGGCAATGATCAGTACACCAAAACCACTTGGCTCACCAAATTTCGTTCTTCTAGGTTAAACCGTTCGTTTGCAGTAACCGTTTTCATTTTTAGGTTTCACTCTGTTTTCTCCTATAGGGATACATGTATTTGAAACTCTAAATCAAACACGGTTTGTGCTAGCTCTTTGAAACTTGACACAATAAAGCAGTTTCAAGTTCTATCACTATGCTTTGTTTGCTGTTGATGTAGCCCTAAGCAGAGACTGGCGAAAATCCCTTTCATGGAAAGGGGTTGCCAAGCTTCCAAAAAACTACGAGTTGCCTGAAATCTCAGCAAACATTTTTTCACCCAATCTTGATGATTCTTTCAGGTAATGATCAGTACACCAAAACCACTTGGCTCACCAAATTTCGTTTTTCTAGGTTAAACCGTTCGTTTGCAGTAACCGTTTTCGTTTTTAATTTTCACTCTGTTTTCTCCTATAGGGATACATGTATTTGGAACTCTAAATCAAACACGGTTTGTGCTAGCTCTTTGAAACTTGACACAAGAAAGCAGTTTCCAGTTCTATCTCTATGCTTTGTTTGCTGTTGATGTAGCCCTAAGCAGAGACTGGCGAAAATCACTGTCATTGAAAGGGGTTGCCAAGCTTCCAAAAAACTACGAGTTGCCTGAAATCTCAGCAAACATTTTCTCACCCAATCTTGATGATTCTTTCAGGTAATGATCAGTACACCAAAACCACTTGGCTCACCAAATTTCGTTCTTCTAGGTTAAACCGTTCGTTTGTAGTAACCGTTTTCATTTTTAGGTTTCACTCCGTTTTCTCCTATAGGGATACATGTATTTGGAACTCTAAATCAAACACGGTTTGTGCTAGCTCTTTGAAACTTGACACAATACAGCAGTTTCAACTTCTATCTCTATGCTTTGTTTGCTGTTGATGTAGCCCTAAGCAGAGACTGGCGAAAATCACTTTCATGGAAAGGGGTTGCCTAGCTTCCAAAACACTACGAGTTGCCTGAAATCTCAGCAAACATTTTTTCACCCAATCTTGATGATTCTTTCAGGTAATGATCAGTACACCAAAACCACTTGGCTCACCAAATTTCGTTCTTCTAGGTTAAACCGTTCGTTTGCAGTAACCGTTTTCATTTTTAGGTTTCACTCTGTTTTCTCATACAGGGATACATGTATTTGGAACTCTAAATCAAAAACGGTTTGTGCTAGTTCTTTGAAACTTGACACAATAAAGCAGTTTCAAGTTCTGTCTCTATGGTTTGTTTGCTGATGATGTAGCCCCAAGCAGAGACTGGCATAAATCACTTTCATGGAAAGGGGTTGCCATGCTTCCAAAACACTACGTGTTGCCTGAAATCTCAGCAAACATTTTTTCACCCAATCTTGATGATTCTTTCAGGTAATGATCAGTACACCAAAACCACTTGGCTCACCAAATTTCGTTCTTCTAGGTTAAACCGTTCGTTTGCAGTAACCGTTTTCGTTTTTAGGTTTCACTCTGTTTTCTCCTATAGGGATACATGCATTTGGAACTCTAAATCAAACACGGTTTGTGCTAGCTCTTTGAAACTTGACACAATAAAGCAGTTTCAAGTTCTATCTCTATGCTTTGTTTGCTGTTGATGTAGCCCTAAGCAGAGACTGGCGAAAATCACTTTCATGGAAAGGGGTTGCCAAGCTTCCAAAAAACTACGAGTTGCCTGTAATCTCAGCAAACATTTATTCACCCAAACTTGATGATTCTTTCAGGTAACGATCAATACACCAAAACCACTTGGCTCACCAAATTTCGTTCTTTAGGTTAAACCGTTCGTTTGCAGAAACCGTTTTCATTTTTAGGTTTCACTCTGTTTTCTCCTACAGGGATACATGTATTTGGAACTCTAAATTAAACACGGTTTGTGCTAGCTCTTTGAAACTTGACACAATAAAGCAGTTTCAAGTTCTATCTCTATGGTTTTTTTGCTGTTGATGTAGCCCTAAGCAGAGACTGGCGAATATCATTTTCATGGAAATGGGTTGCCAAGCTTCCAAAAAACTACGAGTTGCCTGAAATCTCAGCAAACATTTTTTCACCCAATCTTGATGATTCTTTCAGGTAATGATCAGTACACCAAAACCACTTGGCTCACCAAATTTCGTTCTTCTAGGTTAAACTGTTCGTTTGCAGTAACCGTTTTCATTTTAAGGTTTCACTCTGTTTTCTCCTATAGGGATACATGTATTTGGAACTCTAAATCAAACACGGTTTGTGCTCGCTCTTTGAAACTTGACACAATAAAGCAGTTTCAAGTTCTTTCTCTATGCTTTGTTTGCTGTTGATGTAGCCCTAAGCAGAGACTGGCGAAAATCCCTTTCATGGAAAGGGGTTGCCAAGCTTTCAAAAAACTACGAGTTGCCTGAAATCTCAGGAAACGTTTTTTCACCCAATGTTGATGATTCTTTCAGGCAATGATCAGTACACCAAAACCACTTGGCTCACCAAATTTCGTTCTTCTAGGTTAAACCGTTCGTTTGCAGTAACCGTTTTCATTTTTAGGTTTCACTCTGTTTTCTCCTATAGGGATACATGTATTTGGAACTCTAAATCAAACACGGTTTGTGCTAGCTCTTTGAAACTTGACACAATAAAGCAGTTTCAAGTTCTATCACTATGCTTTGTTTGCTGTTGATGTAGCCCTAAGCAGAGACTGGCGAAAATCCCTTTCATGGAAAGGGGTTGCCAAGCTTCCAAAAAACTACGAGTTGCCTGAAATCTCAGCAAACATTTTTTCACCCAATCTTGATGATTCTTTCAGGTAATGATCAGTACACCAAAACCACTTGGCTCACCAAATTTCGTTTTTCTAGGTTAAACCGTTCGTTTGCAGTAACCGTTTTCGTTTTTAATTTTCACTCTGTTTTCTCCTATAGGGATACATGTATTTGGAACTCTAAATCAAACACGGTTTGTGCTAGCTCTTTGAAACTTGACACAAGAAAGCAGTTTCCAGTTCTATCTCTATGCTTTGTTTGCTGTTGATGTAGCCCTAAGCAGAGACTGGCGAAAATCACTGTCATTGAAAGGGGTTGCCAAGCTTCCAAAAAACTACGAGTTGCCTGAAATCTCAGCAAACATTTTCTCACCCAATCTTGATGATTCTTTCAGGTAATGATCAGTACACCAAAACCACTTGGCTCACCAAATTTCGTTCTTCTAGGTTAAACCGTTCGTTTGTAGTAACCGTTTTCATTTTTAGGTTTCACTCCGTTTTCTCCTATAGGGATACATGTATTTGGAACTCTAAATCAAACACGGTTTGTGCTAGCTCTTTGAAACTTGACACAATACAGCAGTTTCAACTTCTATCTCTATGCTTTGTTTGCTGTTGATGTAGCCCTAAGCAGAGACTGGCGAAAATCACTTTCATGGAAAGGGGTTGCCTAGCTTCCAAAACACTACGAGTTGCCTGAAATCTCAGCAAACATTTTTTCACCCAATCTTGATGATTCTTTCAGGTAATGATCAGTACACCAAAACCACTTGGCTCACCAAATTTCGTTCTTCTAGGTTAAACCGTTCGTTTGCAGTAACCGTTTTCATTTTTAGGTTTCACTCTGTTTTCTCATACAGGGATACATGTATTTGGAACTCTAAATCAAAAACGGTTTGTGCTAGTTCTTTGAAACTTGACACAATAAAGCAGTTTCAAGTTCTGTCTCTATGGTTTGTTTGCTGATGATGTAGCCCCAAGCAGAGACTGGCATAAATCACTTTCATGGAAAGGGGTTGCCATGCTTCCAAAACACTACGAGTTGCCTGAAATCTCAGCAAACATTTTTTCACCCAATCTTGATGATTCTTTCAGGTAATGATCAGTACACCAAAACCACTTGGCTCACCAAATTTCGTTCTTCTAGGTTAAACCGTTCGTTTGCAGTAACCGTTTTCGTTTTTAGGTTTCACTCTGTTTTCTCCTATAGGGATACATGCATTTGGAACTCTAAATCAAACACGGTTTGTGCTAGCTCTTTGAAACTTGACACAATAAAGCAGTTTCAAGTTCTATCTCTATGCTTTGTTTGCTGTTGATGTAGCCCTAAGCAGAGACTGGCGAAAATCACTTTCATGGAAAGGGGTTGCCAAGCTTCCAAAAAACTACGAGTTGCCTGTAATCTCAGCAAACATTTATTCACCCAAACTTGATGATTCTTTCAGGTAACGATCAATACACCAAAACCACTTGGCTCACCAAATTTCGTTCTTTCGGTTAAACCGTTCGTTTGCAGAAACCGTTTTCATTTTTAGGTTTCACTCTGTTTTCTCCTACAGGGATACATGTATTTGGAACTCTAAATTAAACACGGTTTGTGCTAGCTCTTTGAAACTTGACACAATAAAGCAGTTTCAAGTTCTATCTCTATGGTTTTTTTGCTGTTGATGTAGCCCTAAGCAGAGACTGGCGAATATCATTTTCATGGAAATGGGTTGCCAAGCTTCCAAAAAACTACGAGTTGCCTGAAATCTCAGCAAACATTTTTTTCACCCAATCTTGATGATTCTTTCAGGTAATGATCAGTACACCAAAACCACTTGGCTCACCAAATTTCGTTCTTCTAGGTTAAACTGTTCGTTTGCAGTAACCGTTTTCATTTTAAGGTTTCACTCTGTTTTCTCCTATAGGGATACATGTATTTGGAACTCTAAATCAAACACGGTTTGTGCTAGCTCTTTGAAACTTGACACAATAATACAGTTTCAAGTTCTATCTCTATACTTTGTTTGCTGTTGATGTAGCCCTAAGCAGAGATTGGCGAAAATCCCTTTCATAAAAAGGGGTTGCCAAGCTTCCAAAAAACTACGAGTTGCCTGAAATTTCAGCAAACATTTTTTCACCCAATCTTGATGATTCTTTCAGGTAATGATCAGTACTCCAAAACAACTTGGCTCACCAAATTTCGTTCTTCTAGGTTAAACCATTCGTTTGCAGTAACCGTTTTCATTTTTAGGTTTCACTCTGTTTTCTCCTATAGGGATACATGTATTTGGAACTCTAAATCAAACACGGTTTGTGCTAGTTCTTTGAAACTTGATACAATAAAGCAGTTTCAATTTCTGTCTCTATGGTTTTTTTGCTGATGATGTAGCCATAAGCAGAGACTGGCGAAAATCACTTTCATGGAAAGGGGTTGCCAAGCTTCCAAAACACTACGAGTTGCCTGAAATCTCAGCAAACATTTTTTCACCCAATCTTGATGATTCTTTCAGGTAATGATCAGTACACCAAAACCACTTGGCTCACCAAATTTCGTTCTTCTAGGTTAAACAGTTCGTTTGCAGTAACCGTTTTCGTTTTTAGGTTTCACTCTGTTTTCTCCTATAGGGATACATGTATTTGGAACTCTAAATCAAACACGGTTTGTGCTAGCTCTTTGAAACTTGACACAATAAAGCAGTTTCAAGTTCTATCTCTATGCTTTGTTTGCTGTTGATGTAGCCCTAAGCAGAGACTGGCGAAAATCACTTTCATGGAAAGGGGTTGCCAAGCTTCCAAAAAACTGCGAGTTGCCTGAAATCTCAGCAAACATTTTTTCACCCAATCTTGATGATTCTTTCAGGTAGTGATCGGTACACCAAAACCACTTGGCTCACCAAATTTCGTTCTTCTAGGTTAACTCGTTTGTTTGCAGTAACCGTTTTCATTTTTAGGTTTCACTCTGTTTTCTCCTATAGGGATACATGTGTTTGGAACTCTAAATCAAACACGGTTTGTGCTAGCTCTTTGAAACTTGACACAATAAAGCAGTTTCAAGTTCTATCTCTAAGCTTTGTTTGCTGTTGATGTAGCCCTAAGCAGAGACTGGCGAAAATCACTTTCATGGAAAGGGGTTGCCAAGCTTCCAAAAAACTACGAGTTGCCTGAAATCTCAGCAAACATTTTTTCACCCAATCTTGATGATTCTGTCAGGTAATGATCAGTACACCAAAACCACTTGGCTCATCAAATTTCGTTCTTCTAGGTTAAACCGTTCGTTTGCAGTAACCGTTTTCGTTTTTAAGTTTCACTCTGTTTTCTCCTATAGGGATACATGTATTTGGAACTCTAAATCAAACACGGTTTGTGCTAGCTCTTTGAAACTTGACACAAGAAAGCAGTTTCAAGTTCTATCTCTATGCTTTGTTTGCTGTTGATGTAGCCCTAAGCAGAGACTGGCGAAAATCACTTTCATGGAAAGGGGTTGCCAAGCTTCCAAAAAACTACGAGTTACCTGTAATCTCAGCCAACATTTATTCACCCAATCTTGATGATTCTTTCAGGTAACGATCAGTACACCAAAACCACTTGGCTCACCAAATTTCGTTCTTCTAGGTTAAACCGTTCGTTTGCAGAAACCGTTTTCATTTTTAGGTTTCACTCTGTTTTCTCCTACAGGGATACATGTATTTGGAACTCTAAATCAAACACGGTTTGTGCTAGCTCTTTGAAACTTGACACAATAAAGCAGTTTCAAGTTCTATCTCTATGGTTTTTTTGCTGTTGATGTAGCCCTAAGCAGAGACTGGCGAATATCACTTTCATGGAAATGGGTTGCCAAGCTTCCAAAAAACTACGAGTTGCCTGAAATCTCAGCAAACATTTTTTCACCCAATCTTGATGATTCTTTCAGGTAATGATCAGTACACCAAAACCACTTGGCTCACCAAATTTCGTTCTTCTAGGTTAAACCGTTTGTTGCAGTAACCGTTTTCATTTTTAGGTTTCACTCTGTTTTCTCATACAGGGATACATGTATTTGGAACTCTAAATCAAACACGGTTTGTGCTAGCTCTTTGAAACTTGACACAATAAAGCAATTTCAAGTTCTATCTCTATGCTTTGTTTGCTGTTGATGTAGCCCTAAGCAGAGACTGGCGAAAATTCCTTTCATGGAAAGGGGTTGCCAAGCTTCCAAAAAACTACGAGTTGCCTGAAATCTCAGCAAACATTTTTTCACCCAGTCTTGATGATTCTTTCAGGTAATGATCAGTACACCAAAACCACTTGGCTCACCAAATTTCGTTCTTCTAGGTGAAACCCTTCGTTTGCAGTAACCGTTTTCATTTTTAGGTTTCACTCTGTTTTCTCCTATAGGGATATATGTATTTGGAACTCTAAATCAAACACGGTTTGTGCTAGCTCTTTGAAACTTGACACAATAAAGCAGTTTCCAGTTCTATCTCTATGCTTTGTTTGCTGTTGATGTAGCCCTAAGCAGAGAATGGCGAAAATCACTTTCATGTAAAGGGGTTGCCAAGCTTCCAAAAAACTGCGAGTTGCCTGAAATCTCAGCAAACATTTTTTCACCCAATCTTGATGATTCTTTCAGGTAGTGATCGGTACACCAAAACCACTTGGCTCACCAAATTTCGTTCTTCTAGGTTAACCCGTTTGTTTGCAGTAACCGTTTTCATTTTTAGGTTTCACTCTGTTTTCTCCTATAGGGATACATGTGTTTGGAACTCTAAATCAAACACGGTTTGTGCTAGCTCTTTGAAACTTGACACAATAAAGCAGTTTCAAGTTCTATCTCTAAGCTTTGTTTGCTGTTGATGTAGCCCTAAGCAGAGACTGGCGAAAATCACTTTCATGGAAAGGGGTTGCCAAGCTTCCAAAAAACTACGAGTTGCCTGAAATCTCAGCAAACATTTTTTCACCCAATCTTGATGATTCTGTCAGGTAATGATCAGTACACCAAAACCACTTGGCTCACCAAATTTCGTTCTTCTAGGTTAAACCGTTCGTTTGCAGTAACCGTTTTCGTTTTTAAGTTTCACTCTGTTTTCTCCTATAGGGATACATGTATTTGGAACTCTAAATCAAACACGGTTTGTGCTAGCTCTTTGAAACTTGACACAATACAGCAGTTTCAACTTCTATCTCTATGCTTTGTTTGCTGTTGATGTAGCCCTAAGCAGAGACTGGCGAAAATCACTTTCATGGAAAGGGGTTGCCAAGCTTCCAAAACACTACGAGTTGCCTGAAATCTCAGCAAACATTTTTTCACCCAATCTAGATGATTCTTTCAGGTAATGATCAGTACACCAAAACCACTTGGCTCACCAAATTTCGTTCTTCTAGGTTAAACCGTTCGTTTGCAGTAACCGTTTTCATTTTTAGGTTTCACTCTGTTTTCTCATACAGGGATACATGTATTTGGAACTCTAAATCAAAAACGGTTTGTGCTAGTTCTTTGAAACTTGACACAATAAAGCAGTTTCAAGTTCTGTCTCTATGGTTTGTTTGCTGATGATGTAGCCCCAAGCAGAGACTGGCATAAATCACTTTCATGGAAAGGGGTTGCCAAGCTTCCAAAACACTACGAGTTGCCTGAAATCTCAGCAAACATTTTTTCACCCAATCTTGATGATTCTTTCAGGTAATGATCAGTACACCAAAACCACTTGGCTCACCAAATTTCGTTCTTCTAGGTTAAACCGTTCGTTTGCAGTAACCGTTTTCGTTTTTAGGTTTCACTCTGTTTTCTCCTATAGGGATACATGTATTTGGAACTCTAAATCAAACACGGTTTGTGCTAGCTCTTTGAAACTTGACACAATAAAGCAGTTTCAAGTTCTATCTCTATGCTTTGTTTGCTGTTGATGTAGCCCTAAGCAGAGACTGGCGAAAATCACTTTCATGGAAAGGGGTTGCCAAGCTTCCAAAAAACTACGAGTTGCCTGTAATATCAGCAAACATTTATTCACCCAATCTTGATGATTCTTTCAGGTAACGATCAATACACCAAAACCACTTGGCTCACCAAATTTCGTTCTTTAGGTTAAACCGTTCGTTTGCAGAAACCGTTTTCATTTTTAGGTTTCACTCTGTTTTCTCCTACAGGGATACATGTATTTGGAACTCTAAATGAAACACGGTTTATGCTAGCTCTTTGAAACTTGACACAATAAAGCAGTTTCAAGTTCTATCTCTATGGTTTTTTTGCTGTTGATGTAGCCCTAAGCAGAGACTGGCGAATATCACTTTCATGGAAAAGGGTTGCCAAGCTTCCAAAAAACTACGAGTTGCCTGAAATCTCAGCAAACATTTTTTCACCCAATCTTGATGATTCTTTCAGGTAATGATCAGTACACCAAAACCACTTGGCTCACCAAATTTCGTTCTTCTAGGTTAAACCGTTCGTTTGCAGTAACCGTTTTCATTTTTAGGTTTCACTCTGTTTTCTCATACAGGGATACATGTATTTGGAACTCTAAATCTAACACGGTTTGTGCTAGCTCTTTGAAACTTGACACAATAAAGCAATTTCAAGTTCTATCTCTATGCTATGTTTGCTGTTGATGTAGCCCTAAGCAGAGACTGGCGAAAATCCCTTTCATGGAAAGGGGTTGCCAAGCTTCCAAAAAACTACGAGTTGCCTGAAATCTCAGCAAACATTTTTTCACCCAATCTTGATGATTCTTTCAGGTAATGATCAGTACACCAAAACCACTTGGCTCACCAAATTTCGTTCTTCTAGGTGAAACCCTTCGTTTGCAGTAACCGTTTACATTTTTAGGTTTCACTCTGTTTTCTCCTATAGCGATATATGTATTTGGAACTCTAAATCAAACACGGTTTGTGCTAGCTCTTTGAAACTTGACACAATAAAGCAGTTTCCAGTTCTATCTCTATGCTTTGTTTGCTGTTGATGTAGCCCTAAGCAGAGAATGGCGAAAATCACTTTCATGGAAAGGGGTTGCCAAGCTTCCAAAAAACTGCGAGTTGCCTGAAATCTCAGCAAACATTTTTTCACCCAATCTTGATGATTCTTTCAGGTAGTGATCGGTACACCAAAACCACTTGGCTCACCAAATTTCGTTCTTCTAGGTTAACCCGTTTGTTTGCAGTAACCGTTTTCATTTTTAGGTTTCACTCTGTTTTCTCCTATAGGGATACATGTGTTTGGAAGTCTAAATCAAACACGGTTTGTGCTAGCTCTTTGAAACTTGACACAAGAAAGCAGTTTCAAGTTCTATCTCTAAGCTTTGTTTGCTGTTGATGTAGCCCTAAGCAGAGACTGGCGAAAATCACTTTCATGGAAAGGGGTTGCCAAGCTTCCAAAAAACTACGAGTTGCCTGAAATCTCAGCAAACATTTTTTCACCCAATCTTGATGATTCTGTCAGGTAATGATCAGTACACCAAAACCACTTGGCTCACCAAATTTCGTTCTTCTAGGTTAAACCGTTCGTTTGCAGTAACCGTTTTCGTTTTTAAGTTTCACTCTGTTTTCTCCTATAGGGATACATGTATTTGGAACTCTAAATCAAACACGGTTTGTGCTAGCTCTTTGAAACTTGACACAATACAGCAGTTTCAACTTCTATCTCTATGCTTTGTTTGCTGTTGATGTAGCCCTAAGCAGAGACTGGCGAAAATCACTTTCATGGAAAGGGGTTGCCAAGCTTCCAAAACACTACGAGTTGCCTGAAATCTCAGCAAACATTTTTTCACCCAATCTAGATGATTCTTTCAGGTAATGATCAGTACACCAAAACCACTTGGCTCACCAAATTTCGTTCTTCTAGGTTAAACCGTTCGTTTGCAGTAACCGTTTTCATTTTTAGGTTTCACTCTGTTTTCTCATACAGGGATACATGTATTTGGAACTCTAAATCAAAAACGGTTTGTGCTAGTTCTTTGAAACTTGACACAATAAAGCAGTTTCAAGTTCTGTCTCTATGGTTTGTTTGCTGATGATGTAGCCCCAAGCAGAGACTGGCATAAATCACTTTCATGGAAAGGGGTTGCCAAGCTTCCAAAACACTACGAGTTGCCTGAAATCTCAGCAAACATTTTTTCACCCAATCTTGATGATTCTTTCAGGTAATGATCAGTACACCAAAACCACTTGGCTCACCAAATTTCGTTCTTCTAGGTTAAACCGTTCGTTTGCAGTAACCGTTTTCGTTTTTAGGTTTCACTCTGTTTTCTCCTATAGGGATACATGTATTTGGAACTCTAAATCAAACACGGTTTGTGCTAGCTCTTTGAAACTTGACACAATAAAGCAGTTTCAAGTTCTATCTCTATGCTTTGTTTGCTGTTGATGTAGCCCTAAGCAGAGACTGGCGAAAATCACTTTCATGGAAAGGGGTTGCCAAGCTTCCAAAAAACTACGAGTTGCCTGTAATCTCAGCAAACATTTATTCACCCAATCTTGATGATTCTTTCAGGTAACGATCAATACACCAAAACCACTTGGCTCACCAAATTTCGTTCTTTAGGTTAAACCGTTCGTTTGCAGAAACCGTTTTCATTTTTAGGTTTCACTCTGTTTTCTCCTACAGGGATACATGTATTTGGAACTCTAAATGAAACACGGTTTGTGCTAGCTCTTTGAAACTTGACACAATAAAGCAGTTTCAAGTTCTATCTCTATGGTTTTTTTTGCTGTTGATGTAGCCCTAAGCAGAGACTGGCGAATATCACTTTCATGGAAATGGGTTGCCAAGCTTCCAAAAAACTACGAGTTGCCTGAAATCTCAGCAAACATTTTTTCACCCAATCTTGATGATTCTTTCAGGTAATGATCAGTACACCAAAACCACTTGGCTCACCAAATTTCGTTCTTCTAGGTTAAACCGTTCGTTTGCAGTAACCGTTTTCATTTTTAGGTTTCACTCTGTTTTCTCATACAGGGATACATGTATTTGGAACTCTAAATCTAACACGGTTTGTGCTAGCTCTTTGAAACTTGACACAATAAAGCAATTTCAAGTTCTATCTCTATGCTATGTTTGCTGTTGATGTAGCCCTAAGCAGAGACTGGCGAAAATCCCTTTCATGGAAAGGGGTTGCCAAGCTTCCAAAAAACTACGAGTTGCCTGAAATCTCAGCAAACATTTTTTCACCCAATCTTGATGATTCTTTCAGGTAATGATCAGTACACCAAAACCACTTGGCTCACCAAATTTCGTTCTTCTAGGTGAAACCCTTCGTTTGCAGTAACCGTTTACATTTTTAGGTTTCACTCTGTTTTCTCCTATAGCGATATATGTATTTGGAACTCTAAATCAAACACGGTTTGTGCTAGCTCTTTGAAACTTGACACAATAAAGCAGTTTCCAGTTCTATCTCTATGCTTTGTTTGCTGTTGATGTAGCCCTAAGCAGAGAATGGCGAAAATCACTTTCATGTAAAGGGGTTGCCAAGCTTCCAAAAAACTGCGAGTTGCCTGAAATCTCAGAAAACATTTTTTCACCCAATCTTGATGATTCTTTCAGGTAGTGATTGGTACACCAAAACCACTTGGCTCACCAAATTTCGTTCTTCTAGGTTAACCCGTTTGTTTGCAGTAACCGTTTTCATTTTTAGGTTTCACTCTGTTTTCTCCTATAGGGATACATGTGTTTGGAACTCTAAATCAAACACGGTTTGTGCTAGCTCTTTGAAACTTGACACAATAAAGCAGTTTCAAGTTCTATCTCTATGCTTTGTTTGCTGTTGATGTAGCCCTAAGCAGAGACTGGCGAAAATCACTTTCATGGAAAGGGGTTGCCAAGCTTCCAAAAAACTACGAGTTGCCTGAAATCTCAGCAAACATTTTTTCACCCAATCTTGATGATTCTGTCAGGTAATGATCAGTACACCAAAACCACTTGGCTCACCAAATTTCGTTCTTCTAGGTTAAACCGTTCGTTTGCAGTAACCGTTTTAGTTTTTAAGTTTCACTCTGTTTTCTCCTATAGGGATACATGTATTTGGAACTCTAAATCAAACACGGTTTGTGCTAGCTCTTTGAAACTTGACACAATAAAGCAGTTTCCAGTTCTATCTCTATGCTTTGTTTGCTGTTGATGTAGCCCTAAGCAGAGACTGGCAAAAATCACTGTCATTGAAAGGGGTTGCCAAGCTTCCAAAAAACTACGAGTTGCCTGAAATCTCAGCAAACATTTTTTCACCCAATCTTGATGATTCTTTCAGGTAATGATCAGTACACCAAAACCACTTGGCTCACCAAATTTCGTTCTTCTAGGTTAAACCGTTCGTTTGCAGTAACCGTTTTCATTTTTAGGTTTCACTCTGTTTTCTCCTATAAGGATACATGTATTTGGAACTCTAAATCAAACACGGTTTGTGCTAGCTCTTTGAAACTTGAAACAATAAAGCAGTTTCAAGTTCTATCTCTATGGTTTGTTTGCTGTTTATGTAGCCCTAATCAGAGACTGGCGAAAATCACTTTCATGGAAAGGGGTTGCCAAGCTTCCAAAAAACTACGAGTTGCCTGAAATCTCAGCAAACATTTTTTCTCCCAATCTTGATGATTCTTTCAGGTAATGATCAGTACACCAAAACCACATGGCTCACCAAATTTCGTTCTTCTAGGTTAAACCGTTCGTTTGCAGTAACCGTTTTCATTTTTAGGTTTCACTCTGTTTTCTCCTATAGGGATACATGTATTTGGAACTCTAAATCAAACACGGTTTGTGCTAGCTCTTTGAAACTTGACACAGTAAAGCAGGTTCAAGTTCTATCTCTATGCTTTGTTTGCTCTTGATGTAGCCCTAAGCAGAGACTGGCGAAAATCACTTTAATGGAAAGGGGTTGCCAAGCTTCCAAAAAACTACGAGTTGCCTGAAATCTCAGCAAATATTTTTTCACCCAATCTTGATGATTCTTTCAGGTAATGATCAGTACACCAAAACTACCTGGCTCACCAAATTTCGTTCTTCTAGGTTAAACCGTTCGTTTGCAGTAACCGTTTTCATTTTTAGGTTTCACTCTGTTTTCTCCTATAGGGATACATGTATTTGGAACTCTAAATCAAACACGGTTTGTGCTAGCTCTTTGAAACTTGGCACAATAAAGCAGTTTCAAGTTCTATATCTATGGTTTGTTTGCTGTTGATGTAGCCCTAAGCAGAGACTGGCGAAAATCACTTTCATGGAAAGGGGTTGCCAAGCTTCCAAAAAACTACGAGTTGCCTGAAATCTCAGCAAACATTTTTTCACCCAATCTTGATGATTCTTTTAGGTAATGATCAGTACACCAAAACCACTTGGCTCACCAAATTTTGTTCTGCTAGGTTAAACCGTTCGTTTGCAGTAACCGTTTTCATTTTTAGGTTTCACTCTGTTTTCTCCTATAGGGATACATGTATTTGGAACTCTAAATCAAACACGGTTTGTGCTAGCTCTTTGAAACTTGACACAATAAAGCAGTTTCAAGTTTTATCTCTATGTTTTGTTTGCTGTTGATGTAGCCCTAAGCAGAGACTGGCGAAAATCACTTTCATGGAAAGGGGTTGCCAAGCTTTCAAAAAATTAGGAGTTTCCGGAAATCTCAGCAAACATTTTTTCACCCAATCTTGATGATCCTTTCAGGTAATTATCAGTACACCAAAACCACTTGGCTCACTAAATTTCCTTCTTCTAGGTTAAACCGTTCGTTTGCAGTAACCGTTTTCATTTTTAGGTTTCACTCTGTTTTCTCCTATAGGGATACATGTATTTGGAACTCTAAATCAAACACGGTTTGTGCTAGATCTTTGAAACTTGACACAATAAAGAATTTTCAAGTTCTATCTCTATGCTTTGTTTGCTGTTGATATAGCCCTAAGCAGAGACTGGCGAAAATCACTTTCATGGAAATGGGTTGCTAAGCTTCCAAAAAACTACGAGTTGCCTGAAATCTCAGGAAACATTTTTTCACCCAATCTTGATGATTCTTTCAGGTAATGATCAGTACACCAAAACCATCTGGCTCACCAAATTTCGTTCTTCTAGGTTAAACCGTTCGTTTGCAGTAACCGTTTTCATTTTTAGGTTTCACTCTGTTTTCTCCTATAGGGATACATGTATTTGGAACTCTAAATCAAACACGGTTTGTGCTAGCTCTTTGAAACTTGACACAATAAAGCAGTTTCAAGTTCTATCTCTATGCTTTGTTTGCTCTTGATGTAGCCCTAAGCAGAGACTGGCGAAAATCACTTTCATGGAAAGGGGTTGCCAAGCTTCCAAAAAACTACGAGTTGCCTGAAATCTCAGCAAACATTTTTTTACCCAATCTTGATGATTCTTTCAGGTAATGATCAGTACACCAAAACCACTTGGCTCACCAAATTTCGTTCTTCTAGGTTAAACCGTTCGTTTCCAGTAACCGTTTTCATTTTTAGGTTTCGCTCTGTTTTCTCCTATAGGGATACATGTATTTTGAACTCTAAATCAAACACGGATTGTGCTAGCTCTTTGAATCTTGACACTATAAAGCAGTTTCAAGTTCTATCTTTATGGTTTGTTTGCTGTTGATGTAGCCCTAAGCAGAGACCTGCTAAAATCACTTTCATGGAAAGGGGTTGCCAAGCTTCCAAAAAACTACGAGTCGCCTGAAATCTCAGCAAACATTTTTTCACCCAATCTTGATGATTCTTTCAGGTAATGATCAGTACACAAAAACCACTTGGCTCACCAAATTTCGTTCTTCTAGGTTAAACCGTTCGTTTGCAGTAACCGTTTTCATTTTTAGGTTTCACTCTGTTTTCTCCTATGTTGATACATATTTTTGGAACTCTAAATCAAACACGGTTTGTGCTAGCTCTTTGAAACTTGACACAATAAAGCTGTTTCCAGTTCTATCTCTATGGTTTGTGTGCTGTTGATGTAGCCCTAAGCAGAGACTTGCAAAAATCACTTTCATGCGAAGGGGTTGCCAAGCTTCCAAAAAACTACGAGTTCCCTGAAATCTCAGCAAACATTTTTTCACCCAATCTTGATGATTCTTTCAGGTAATGATCAGTACACCAAAACCAGTTGACTCACCAAATTTCGTTCTTCTAGGTTAAACCATTCTTTTGCAGTAACCGTTTTCATTTTTAGATTTCACTCTGTTTTCTCCTATACTGATACATGTATTTGGAACTCTAAATCAAACACGGTTTGTGCTAGCTCTTTGAAACTTGACACAATAAAGCAGTTTCAAGTTCTATCTCTATGGTTTGTTTGCTGTTGATGTAGCGCTAAGCAGAGACTGGCGAAAATCACTTTCATGGAAAGGGGTTGCCAAGCTTCCAAAAAACTACGAGTTGCCTGAAATCTCAGCAAACATTTTTTCACCCAATCTTGATGATTCTTTTAGGTAATGATCAGTACACCAAAACCACTTGGCTCACCAAATTTTGTTCTGCTAGGTTAAACCGTTCGTTTGCAGTAACCGTTTTCATTTTTAGGTTTCACTCTGTTTTCTCCTATAGGGATACATGTATTTGGAACTCTAAATCAAACACGGTTTGTGCTAGCTCTTTGAAACTTGACACAATAAAGCAGTTTCAAGTTCTATCTCTATGTTTTGTTTGCTGTTGATGTAGCCCTAAGCAGAGACTGGCGAAAATCACTTTCATGGTAAGGGGTTGCCAAGCTTTCAAAAAATTACGAGTTTCCGGAAATCTCAGCAAACATTTTTTCACCCAATCTTGATGATCCTTTCAGGTAATGATCAGTACACCAAAACCACTTGGCTCACTAAATTTCCTTCTTCTAGGTTAAACCGTTCGTTTGCAGTAACCGTTTTCATTTTTAGGTTTCACTCTGTTTTCTCCTATAGGGATACATGTATTTGGAACTCTAAATCAAACACGGTTTGTGCTAGATCTTTGAAACTTGACACAATAAAGAATTTTCAAGTTCTATCTCTATGCTTTGTTTGCTGTTGATATAGCCCTAAGCAGAGACTGGCGAAAATCACTTTCATGGAAATGGGTTGCTAAGCTTCCAAAAAACTACGAGTTGCCTGAAATCTCAGGAAACATTTTTTCACCCAATCTTGATGATTCTTTCAGGTAATGATCAGTACACCAAAACCATCTGGCTCACCAAATTTCGTTCTTCTAGGTTAAACCGTTCGTTTGCAGTAACCGTTTTCATTTTTAGGTTTCACTCTGTTTTCTCCTATAGGGATACATGTATTTGGAACTCTAAATCAAACACGGTTTGTGCTAGCTCTTTGAAACTTGACACAATAAAGCAGTTTCAAGTTCTCTCTCTATGCTTTGTTTGCTCTTGATGTAGCCCTAAGCAGAGACTGGCGAAAATCACTTTCATGGAAAGGGGTTGCCAAGCTTCCAAAAAACTACGAGTTGCCTGAAATCTCAGCAAACATTTCTTTACCCAATCTTGATGATTCTTTCAGGTAATGATCAGTACACCAAAACCACGTGGCTCACCAAATTTCGTTCTTCTAGGTTAAACCGTTCGTTTCCAGTAACCGTTTTCATTTTTAGGTTTCACTCTGTTTTCTCCTATAGGGATACATGTATTTGGAACTCTAAATCAAACACGGATTGTGCTAGCTCTCTGAATCTTGACACTATAAAGCAGTTTCAAGTTCTATCTTTATGGTTTGTTTGCTGTTGATGTAGCCCTAAGCAGAGACCTGCTAAAATCACTTTCATGGAAAGGGGTGGCCAAGCTTCCAAAAAACTACAAGTTGCCTGAAATCTCAGCAAACATTTTTTCAACCAATCTTGATGATTCTTTCAGGTAATGATCAGTACACAAAAACCACTTGGCTCACCAAATTTCGTTCTTCTAGGTTAAACCGTTCGTTTGCAGTAACCGTTTTCATTTTTAGGTTTCACTCTGTTTTCTCCTATGTTGATACATATTTTTGGAACTCTAAATCAAACACGGTTTGTGCTAGCTCTTTGAAACTTGACACAATAAAGCTGTTTCCAGTTCTATCTCTATGGTTTGTGTGCTGTTGATGTAGCCCTAAGCAGAGACTGGCGAAAATCCCTTTCATGGAAAGGGGTTGCCAAGCTTTCAAAAAACTACGAGTTGCCTGAAATCTCAGGAAACGTTTTTTCACCCAATGTTGATGATTCTTTCAGGCAATGATCAGTACACCAAAACCACTTGGCTCACCAAATTTCGTTCTTCTAGGTTAAACCGTTCGTTTGCAGTAACCGTTTTCATTTTTAGGTTTCACTCTGTTTTCTCCTATAGGGATACATGTATTTGGAACTCTAAATCAAACACGGTTTGTGCTAGCTCTTTGAAACTTGACACAATAAAGCAGTTTCCAGTTCTATCTCTATGGTTTGTTTGCTGTTGATGTAGCCCTAAGCAGAGACTGGCGAAATCACTTTCATGGAAAGGGGTTGCCAAGCTTCCAAAAAACTACAAGTTGCCTGAAATCTCAGCAAACATTTTTTCACCCAATCTTGATGATTCTTTCAGGTAATGATCAGTACACCAAAACCACTTGGCTCACCAAATTTCGTTCTTCTAGGTTAAACCATTCGTTTGCAGTAACCGTTTTCATTTTTAGGTTTCACTCTGTTTTCTCCTATACGGATACATGTATTTGGAACTCTAAATCAAACACGGTTTGTGCTAGCTCTTTGAAACTTGACACAATAAAGCAGTTTCAAGTTCTATCTCTATGGTTTGTTTGCTGTTGATGTAGCCCTAAGCAGAGACTGGCGAAAATCACTTTCATGGAAAGGGGTTGCCAAGCTTCCAAAAAACTACGAGTTGCCTGAAATCTCAGCAAACATTTTTTCACCCAATCTTGATGATTCTTTTAGGTAATGATCAGTACACCAAAACCACTTGGCTCACCAAATTTTGTTCTGCTAGGTTAAACCGTTCGTTTGCAGTAATCGTTTTCATTTTTAGGTTTCACTCTGTTTTCTCCTATAGGGATACATGTATTTGGAACTCTAAATCAAACACGGTTTGTGCTAGCTCTTTGAAACTTGACACAATAAAGCAGTTTCAAGTTCTATCTCTATGTTTTGTTTGCTGTTGATGTAGCCCTAAGCAGAGACTGGCGAAAATCACTTTCATGGAAAGGGGTTGCCAAGCTTTCAAAAAATTACGAGTTTCCGGAAATCTCAGCAAACATTTTTTCACCCAATCTTGATGATCCTTTCAGGTAATGATCAGTACACCAAAACCACTTGGCTCACAAAATTTCCTTCTTCTAGGTTAAACCGTTCGTTTGCAGTAACCGTTTTCATTTTTAGGTTTCACTCTGTTTTCTCCTATAGGGATACATGTATTTGGAACTCTAAATCAAACACGGTTTGTGCTAGATCTTTGAAACTTGACACAATAAAGAATTTTCAAGTTCTATCTCTATGCTTTGTTTGCTGTTGATATAGCCCTAAGCAGAGACTGGCGAAAATCACTTTCATGGAAATGGGTTGCTATGCTTCCAAAAAACTACGAGTTGCCTGAAATCTCAGGAAACATTTTTTCACCCAATCTTGATGATTCTTTCAGGTAATGATCAGTACACCAAAACCATCTGGCTCACCAAATTTCGTTCTTCTAGGTTAAACCGTTCGTTTGCAGTAACCGTTTTCATTTTTAGGTTTCACTCTGTTTTCTCCTATAGGGATACATGTATTTGGAACTCTAAATCAAACACGGTTTGTGCTAGCTCTTTGAAACTTGACACAATAAAGCAGTTTCAAGTTGTCTTTCTATGCTTTGTTTACTCTTGATGTAGCCCTAAGCAGAGACTGGCGAAAATCACTTTCATGGAAAGGGGTTTCCAAGCTTCCAAAAAACTACGAGTTACCTGAAATCTCAGCAAACATTTCTTTACCCAATCTTGATGATTCTTTCAGGTAATGATCAGTACACCAAAACCACTTGGCTCACCAAATTTCGTTCTTCTAGGTTAAACCGTTCGTTTCCAGTAACCGTTTTCATTTTTAGGTTTCACTCTGTTTTCTCCTATAGGGATACATGTATTTGGAACTCTAAATCAAACACGGATTGTGCTAGCTCTCTGAATCTTGACACTATAAAGCAGTTTCAAGTTCTATCTTTATGGTTTGTTTGCTGTTGATGTAGCCCTAAGCAGAGACCTGCTAAAATCACTTTCATGGAAAGGGGTGGCCAAGCTTCCAAAAAACTACAAGTTGCCTGAAATCTCAGCAAACATTTTTTCAACCAATCTTGATGATTCTTTCAGGTAATGATCAGTACACAAAAACCACTTGGCTCACCAAATTTCGTTCTTCTAGGTTAAACCGTTCGTTTGCAGTAACCGTTTTCATTTTTAGGTTTCACTCTGTTTTCTCCTATGTTGATACATATTTTTGGAACTCTAAATCAAACACGGTTTGTGCTAGCTCTTTGAAACTTGACACAATAAAGCTGTTTCCA
>NW_027522705.1:0-84790 GCF_052094955.1 Ictidomys tridecemlineatus
GTGTTTTCTCAACTAGTAGAATAACTGTTTTGTGATGACACTAGGGGTTATTAACAGATAATGTCCATATAATTCATGATTTTTTTAACTTTCTAGAGAGACCAGCAATCAATTTTCCCTTGTCCACTGCCTAATGCAATATAAGAAAAAAGACAAATATCAAAATTTGCTCTTCCTTGGGTACAGTGCTGACCACCATTTAATAACAACAAATAAACAATACTCAAGTACACAATGTGTACTAAAGAACAAAAGAGCAATTTAATATCTGATAAATAAAAGCAAACAAATACCTAGAAATTTGATCTACCAACCCCAAATAAGTTCAAGCTGTCTGACATGTAGCTAAACTAATTAATAATAGCTCTTGGCGAACTAACAAGGCAACTCTGTAGTAAAGAATGAGAACACAGTGATGGATTACTTGATCAACCTTTCTTGGTCAGTGTGTATCAATGCTCTGATTTTTTTGGATCGTCACACCACATGACTCTAATTGCAGTGCCCATAATCTTTTTGAACACTGGGTTGGGTATGATGATATGCTTTTTATGAAAAAATTAATAAATCCTGAAAACTGTGAGGAATAAAGGCTGTCAACAGATAGTGATCCACAGCCACCTTTCTACTAATGCCATTAAGTTAAATTTCATCTCTCCTTATTCTGAGTCAGAGAGAGAGAGAATAATAAATAACACAAACCCCTCTACTAGGCATAGTTTTAGCTGTATATCAAAAGAAATTCAATGATAATTTAAGCAGTTTTTATTCCATTTCATGGACGTTTTATAACATTTAAAATACAGCTCTAACTACCATTATTTTTTTGTCATCTTGCCAGCCACACCATCCAAGCGTTAGGAAGAGAACCTCTAGACATTTAACATTTCCATTCCTTTCTCTTCTTCAGTTAAATTCTGTAAATAATATTCTTTCCAAACCCTGAGAGCAGCACACACATTGTTGCAGTTTTAGTTGTTCCCTTTTGGTTAGTGCATACAGAAGAGTAAGAAAAATAATAGCCTACATCAGTTTGTGAATATATGTACATATGCGGCTAGGATAGAATAGAGAATTGGAAAGGAAAAATAATCTAGCGTTCCTATCTTCTACCCTGTGTACCTTGTGTTCATCTCCCATCGACACCCCAAACACAGTATCTCCACATATTTTTACACATACTGTAAAGTAGAAGATTAAAAAAATTCAATTCTCAATCATGTCAGTCTATTTGAGCTAATATCACAAAATGCTTGAGACTGCTTAATTTATAAACAGTATTGATTAATCTTTTCACAGATTTGGAGTGTCAGAAGTTTAAGATCAAGGCATTGGTAGTCTTAGTGTCTGGTGTCTTCTCCATTGGTGGTGCCTTTTCACAATGACATCTTCACCTGGGAAAAGAAATGGAAGGCAAAGGGGTCTAGCTGGTTTCTCCAACTCTTTCATAAAGCCATTAATGCCATTAAAAAGGGCTCAACAATTATGACTTAATCATCACCAAGAGATACGACCTCTTACTACTGTCACATTGGACTTTAGTTCCAACATATATTATGATGGAATATGTAGAACTCTATAACCATAACATCAACTTTCCCTAAACCTTTCTCTATACTTTTTAATCTAAGAATGAATTTCCTTTTGTTATGATTTAAAACATCATCCAAGTTCAAATAACTCTTTAATCCATTTTCAACCCTTGCTCTCTCTTCCAACATCTATTTTAGGCACATGGACCTAGTGGCTTACTCATTATCTCTGCTTGGATGTCTCATGGAAAACATATTCAACAGGTTTGATTCTAAATTTTTGGTCAGTCTCTACAAACTTTAATGTATATTCATATTCCCCCCCTCTAAATACTGTTCTGATCAATTAATAGTTCCTGGGAAGAATTGGATGAGCATTGGGACTTCTATGTCTCCAATGCATAATCAATAAATTCTAATAATCTACTTACTCTTTAAGGAGATTATAGAATCTGATCATTTTTCTCCTTTTCATATTGTCCAATATAATCTTTCCAGATTATTTTTATTGCAAACTTCTAGTTTTTCTTCCTTATCATGATCTTGCTTCACTCCAGTCTGCTCCCACAATCAAGGCCAAATTCATGTCCTAAAATAAATATTTTATAACATTAGAGTGTTGTCTGCTCCTTCCTTACAACTTGAGCTTTGCTGCACATTTTTCCTTCCCTTTACTACAGTATTCGTTCCCATTTATTGACTATTTTGAGTTTTCCTTCTGAGCATGTTTTAGGGTTTTACTTTCTCATTCTCATGAATTTAGGCATGGCCACCTGACTTTCATTGAACTATAAAATGCAATTCTTACTGCTTTCAGGCAATATTGTTTTAAAATGATATATTATTCTTTTATCACAAATGATCTAGAAGTTGAAGGATACATGAAGATATACAGTTGAGAAGTAAATATTCATTGTTTTAAATCACAGAGCCTCAAGTATTATTTGTTTGTCTCCCTAATCCCCTCATGTCCCATCCCAACCCTCCATTCAAACAACACACCATGCTCCTTTGTATTTCCTCTGCCAGAAGTAATCTCCCCATTGCCATCCTCACCATCAAATTCATCTTCTTCTTTCTAATTTATCCTCCCTTATGACAGCTTAAATTAGAACTTCCCTAGATTGCATGCTCTCCTGATTCCTGGAGTTTTTGAGTATTTACCATAATTTTAGGATTGTTTTCAAAATAACTTGTAAAATTAAATATTTTAAAAGAATTTTGGCTATATGCTCTAGGAGGACATGATGTAGGTAGGTCTTAATCACTAGAATGAATAAACAATTAAATTTTTCTGATAGGACCTGCAAGAAAAAAAATCATTTTGGAGTTAATTAGGCCTGATTTTCATTTGTCTTGAGCTATTCAATAGAATATAGCATTGAAAAAATTACAAAATTTCTTTTACTATCAATCAATTTGCTTATTTGTAAGTGGGTATTCTGGGCTATTTTATGCTGCTACAAAAGAATGCTTGAGGTTGGGGAATGTATCAAGAATGTACTTTGTGTCTTCACAGTTTTGAAGGCTTGGAAGGCCAAGGAACCAGCATTTGATCTGGTGAAGGCATTTTTGTTATAGTGGTTGTGTCCTCCCATGGCAGAAAGAAGAACAAGCTAGCAAGCTGCTAGTGGGAAGCCCAATTGAAAGGACCTTAGTTCCATAAGTAAGGCAGCAGCCAGCAGGGTCTAATTACCTCTTAAAGGTTGAACCCCAAATGCTATCACATGGGCAATACCTGGATTTTGGAATAGACACATGTGAATGATAGCAGTGGGGTAGTGTTTTTTTCTAAAATTTGAAATTATAAAAAAATGAAAGTACTAAAATGTCTGTCATGATATTTTGTATGAAGGAGACACATAAGAATAGTTCCTCCACAGTTCATCAGCCCAGTTCTATCCCCACCTTGATATTACCTCCCTCATCTTAACTCTTGCTTGTTTGTAGTTTAGGCCTCTTAGAGCCGCTGACACACACTAGATTTTAGAACTCCACTCACCCAGAGGGAGGGGATTACCATAAACCTTACAATATTTAAAAATCCAACTCCAAAAGTAAAAATCTGTGGAACAAAATGACTACAAACGTATTTGAAGTTGTAGTTATCTCTACACAATAGCCATTTATAAGGGAATAGTTGTTCAA
Organism: Ictidomys tridecemlineatus; assembly: GCF_052094955.1. Taxonomy (NCBI): domain Eukaryota; kingdom Metazoa; phylum Chordata; class Mammalia; order Rodentia; family Sciuridae; genus Ictidomys; species Ictidomys tridecemlineatus. The sequence goes on from NW_027522705.1 coordinate 3,681, forward strand.
GAGTTAAAAAAAAAAAGAATGATGTTGAAGAAAACTGGTAGGCTAGTGTAAGGATGAAAATGAGTAAAAAAAAAAAAAGAGGTTTAATTATCTATTGAAAATAAGGGATTGAGATTCCCCTCCCTCTTCTTTTTCTCCTCCAAGCATTTACCTTAGAAAACTTGTAATTGTAAGTAATTTCTCATCTTTTTAAAAAATGTATGTATGCATACAAGTCCTTTTGAAGACTAGGCAGGCCTTTTTCCAGTTTCATGACCCAGGAAAGTCATTTGCTTTGAAATGTAAAATCAAGGGAGAAAGTACTTTTTGGGAAAAGGTAGGAACCTAGTTTCAGTGGGGACCTTGCTGTAAGCTGTAAAGCTACTTCTTGTCATGAGAACTGAGAATACCTTTCCATCTCTGGGTAAAGCCAATTGGCTAACACAGATGGTCGCTCCAATCTCTAGGTCAAGTTAAAATGAACTATGTTCTATAAATGATGTTGTAAATTCTATTCGAGGACTATTTACTGTTTATCTTAAAAACACTGATATAATGGGTTGTATGTTTGGCTATATAAAAGGGAGACATTTCTTTCTGTCTTTGCAATCAATCTCTTCTTGATGGATTGCCCAAGGTGTACATCACATTCTGGTTTAATGCTTGTTAAATTTAAAAACTTTTCTTTCTCTTATACTCTTGGGGAGAGATTTTTCTGGGTTGTCAGAAAATTTTGTTTTTAGATTATATTTATGCAACAACAGTAGCCTCATGCTTTAAATACAAGGGTGTTATTGTCAAAAATCCAAAGAGGAGAATATAACATGAAATTATGGCCAATGCTGATTTTGGGCCTAGAAATCTCTACAGTGGGTTATAAAGACATATTTGTTAAACTTTATAGGTCATTTTTATTCAACACTCAAAGATCATTATCAGCACTCTTGTTGTAAAACAAAACCTATAGAGATTTTGAAATAAAAGTTAAATTGACTTTAAGTACTCTGATACTAAATTGCCAATAATTGGACATCCTACATTTGGTTATCTATGTCTTCCTGTTATCATTTTATAGGCTGAAAATAAATATTAAGCATTCAGATTGCTTTGCACTTCAAAACTTAAAAGAGCTAAGATTCATATTCCAATTCTTCTGTTTTTTTGAATTAATATTCAAAGAAATTAAAATTTAAAATCTGCCTCACCCCATTACACATTTTGCTAAATCCCAGCTAGAAGAGTTCTAAGTGCTTCTGAACCATCTTGGATTTATCTCTGCCCTTGTGTTCTTGCTTTACACAAGAATGAATACAGTATGATCAAGAATTTATATCATCAAGATCAGGCCTTTGATGTTCCCCACCTCAGAGCATTCAAGGATTTACAAACAAAGGATGACATGGCACTGGTCTCAGGGCCACCAAATTTTGTTTGATTTTGCCAGCAATGACTGTTATCTACTAAAACGACTTGGTTTTGTCTGGCCCTGAGAATCTCAAAGCACATGCTCTCTGTAGATTGGCAGATCCCAGAAGGGGAGAAAATGGGAAATGGGAATGAGATGTGTGAAAGTCAGGGAAGTCACCCAGGGGAGTCTCTTTGAGCACCTCTCTGAAATCAATTTCTAGTCTGAACGGTAAATCTTCATCTCTCTCCATAAAGAGTAAATGAGAAGAAAAGAAGATAAAGTTAGTGTACTAAGGGATGTCCAGTCACCTTTGAAAGGGAACAGTCGGGAATAACTACTTTTCAATAGCTTTGTTAATAACAAATGGTCTTGGAGCAGTGTGATTTCCTAGAGTTGTTCTGTCCATCTTCACTTAAGTAATTTTTTTTCATTTTACCAAAGCTGCATTTTATTTTTATTTTCCATCAGTGTTCTTGGTTTCATGCTGTATCTTTGTCTTCTTGAGATTTCTGACTGTGAGATAATTTCTTGGCTTCATGAGGTTATGAGTCCAGTCATTTCCTTCTCTGTCAATTAATTTGTTCAAACTTGTGAGAAATAATGGTCTCCTTACAAAATGACTTTTGTGTATGACTAGGCAAAATCTCAAGTCCTTTGATAGGTATTTTGTTCCACAGGCTTTTATTTCTTGGAGTAGGATTTTAAATCTCCTAAGACAGTTTATGCTCTCCTCGTGAGTGAGTGGAGTTAGAAACTGGCTGCATAGTTCACATCTGTTATGTCTGTCTATGTTGTTAGATCTATATGGCTAGCAGACTTGAACTATCAAGAAACTATTTCAACATTTAAAAACTTTAAATCAGTAGTAGCAGTGATGTAAGCAAGCAAATTTGCGACATGTGAAGCAGAGATAGTCTCCCATGTATCACTTCTTTAATTAGGGATGTAAAGAAAAATCTCAATTAAAAGTGACACTTAGGAACTGAGTTCACAGAAATAAAATAGGACCTTCTATTGGATGAGAAATTTTAGTATATTCCTCTGAATAGAAATATCTACATGGCAGGACAGAATTCTGAGGCTTTTAATTTGATATTTTGAGGCATTCCACAAATCTGAAGATCATTTCTGCGAACACTGTTCTATTAGAGGGAAGTAAAAAGACGAATAAGGCAGCTGAATTCAAAGACAGATGTTGACATTTAAACAATGCAGTGTTTTCTCAATTCAGAATTTCACTTATTCATTTATCATGCAATGCTCCCTTTAATGCTTTTTGTCATCTGAAACTAATTAGCATCTACACCCATAGGAAAAAAGACACCTCAGACTGCTTACAGTCTGAAGAGTGCTATCCCTGTTCACTCTCTCTTATTTCACAATGTGTGCTGATGGCTCCAAATTAACTTCACAGTGAAAAAGTCCAATCTGATGTTTATATTTGAAGTACCTAAAAACTAAAAGACAATGGCTTTTCTTTTAGAGTGTGTGAATAAATAGTGGATTAATATATAAAGTTATAAATACAAATGTGATCACTGAAACTAAAATGAAAAACATCCATTTGTTAAAACACACACACACACACATTATAGAGAAATGTCTACAATTTGAAGAAGATGAAAATTTTGGCACAAATCTGGAATTTAGGAAAAAGGAATCAAAATAATTACAAAACTGAATGCAAAAAATTAAAGTTGAGAGTATCATGGTTTTAATAGCTACAATTAGACACAGGAAAGAAAAAAATGGAAAATCAAAGGATAGACCCAAAGAATCAAAGAGAGAGAGAGAGAGAGAGAGAGAGAGAGAGAGAGAGAGAGAGAGAGAAACAGACACACACACACACACACACACACACATACAGAGGCCTGAAATCCTACCTTCTAGCAGCAACTGAAATGTCTTCAAAACTCCATCATTAAGAAATTCCCAGAGATAACTGAAATTATGGGATTAAAAAGTAGACTCTGCCTTTTGTTGGAATGAGTGGAAAAATCACAAATCAATTGATGGAAGAAGTTATGTGTTTTCATAATAAGAATATGGAATAACATTTCATGAGTCCATATAATTAAATTACATACAGTGATATAAATAAATGAGTTTATTCAAGTGTTGTTAGAAAGCAAATTTGTGAGATAAATGCTTCTGGATTCAACAAAGTAAACATGCATGTATTTGTAAGCAATTATAGTCATAACAAGAAAGAATAAATCACATAAACTTATTTGTGCGTAGACTATCTTTTCAAACACTTGCAAGGATGGAGGAAGCATGATTGTCTTTTTTTTTTTTTCTTTTTTTTTTTATGTGTAATTTTTATATGTCAGTTTAAAAATTATAATAAAAATAAAATTTGATTCCAGCATTGCAAAAAAATAAAATGAAATTCAAACCAGATTCTTTTTTTAAATTTATTTTTTAGCTTTAGGTGGATACAATATCTTTATTTTTATGTGGTACTGAGGATCAAAACCAGTGCCTCGTGCATGCCAGGCGAGCACGCTACCACTTGAGCCACATCCCCAGCCCAAACCAGATTCTTATTAATTCAGAAATCTTCCTATCTTAAATTCTGCTGTAACCTCTTATAGTAAGACACTGTGGTTCTTCTCCTTCTACTCATTACAGTCAATGATCTACACAAGGTCAATTACATCTTTTTGTATCCATGCCATAGATGATTTGGCCAACTTTCATATCTATCTATCTGTCTGTCTGTCTGTCTATCTATCTATCTATCTATCTATCTTTCTATTTATTTATTTATTTTAAAGCTTGAATTTTGTTAGCATGATTGTCTTTTAAAAGATTAACTGGATTGTAGATTAAGGAATTATGACTATTGTTCTATAGTGTTTGACTAACTCAGTATAAGTCAAAACATTTAAAATAGATTGGTGGAAAATTCTTTGATGGAGAACAATCTAATAATTGAAGTCATTGAATATTTAAACAATGAACTAGACATTTTTATAGGAAGAAAAACTTTATATAAATAATTAGACACGTCGGAAAGTGAATTTAGAATCAGAATAAGATGTTTTCATATAAGGCTAGAGTTTAAACTTACTTTTTAAAGTAGTGGTGATGATTTGAATATGAGGTATTCTCTAAAAGCCCTTAACGATGATCCAGGAATATTCAGAGGTGAAGGGTTTGGATATGAGAGATGCAGTCTAATCAGTGCACCATAGTTTGATGGATTAACTGGGTTGTCACTGTAGGCAGGTGGGATAAGTCTGGAAGAGGTGGGTCATTTTGGGATGTGTTCTGGAAGGGTTCAGCTTCACTGGGACCCCTTCCCCTTGCTCTCTCAGCTGCCATGACTGTAGCAATGGTCCTCTGTCATACCCTTCTGTCATGATGTTCTGCCTCATCTTGAGCCCAGAGCAATGGGGTTGACCCACCATGAACTGAACCTCTGACACCATGAGTCAAAATAACTTTTCCTCCTTCAAATTATTCTTGTTGAGTGTTTTGATCACAACAATGAAAAGCTGACTAACACAGTAATGATAAGACATCCTTTATTTCTACATTGAAGGGGCGCAATGAAACTGGAACGTTAGATGCTTTAGTCTGTCAGTTTTGTGCAATTAGAATGAGGAAAGCTTAGATGCAGTTAGGAGTCTATTGCAAGTCTAGAGGGCATTGCAGTTCAGGAGAACTAAATGTATTAAAAGCTGGCACCAAGTTGCTCTAAGTTAATTCAGTTCTTCTGAGATAGATGAAGTAAACCACAGGAGCTGGGAGAAGTTGTGGATTCGATTACTTAATTTCTGTGAGTAGTCTTTGAGAAGCATTGATGGTCTTGAAAGATGCCCAAATGATGCAAAAGGTGATATATTGCTTCAGTGTTTTCTTTTGTCTTTCTGGTAAAATAAAATAGGACTAAAATATATAGGAAATAAAATGGAAATACATACACTTAGAAAAAAGTCTATTTCTAAGGGCGAGGGACCAGCAGAGTTTTATTTTTTGACTTAATTTAAAATTAATTTTAATTAGGCAGAACCCAAAGTACCAATGGAAGTATTGGTGGTAAGATTCTGTGCTATTAAAAATGATAAATGACTATAAATTTCATAATATTTAAAACAATTATTAGTAAATAAAAGAGTCCTGCTTCTTGGAAGATAAAATGTGCGTTTTTCGTCCTTCACCCTAAGTTCCCTTGCACATTATATGAAAAAAAAATATGAAGATTCTGAAAAGCATAGGAAAGATGACAGATTGCTAGGAAACTTGGGATCCAAGAAATGGCATGGCAATGGTATTTTCCTTTTGCCTCATATATACCAGACTTGAACACAAAGAAGCCAGAAATGCAGAAATATGAGTGAGTTCAAACAGAAACCCCAATCCCACCCAAGACTCCAAAGCCTTGTCTTTAAAGAGATGTCCAGGAAAAATAAGAACCCAATGTCCAGGAAAAATGAGAACCACTCAATTTTAGCCAAATAGCACGGGAAAAACTGTGGCCTCTCTAATGTTGTGTTGAAAAAGCCAAGTGAGGAGCCCAGACTTCCATCTTTGTCAGGTTATGACAAAGTACTTCACCCTCCCCCCTCTGGATGGAGTAAGAGAAAGTCAAGTAGAAAGCTGTGATTTTCATCTTCCCCAGATAGTAATGTCCCTTCACACCAACAGTAATGGGAATGGAGAACATGTTGGAGGCTGGAATTCCATTCCCATCTGACAGTGGGGCACCCTGTCCTTACCTACTGAGGTGATGTCTGAAGAGGCCCAGTGGTAAATCAGGACTTATACCATCTCTTGATTCCCAGAAGCAATAAGAACACTCCCTCTGAGGTGTCAGTGGAGGGAATATGGGAGAAATAATGAGGTATTGCTGCCTTCCTCAGCCAAGTTAGTATCAACTGAGACATAGCAGGCAGTTAAAATTTCCATCACTCTTGACCAACAATGAAGATCTCCTTCTCCACCCCAAACCCCACACTATCTCATGTTACCAGCACCTGAGTGAGGAACCTGGGCTTCTCACCCCACTTGGCAATAAAAAAGAAACACCTTCTCTCCCATTCCTGTATTAGGGGAAGCAAACTAAAATACATTTAAATGTGATCTGGATTCTCATAACATAGACCCTATAATGTTTAAGTCATATCAAAAACAGGTTCTCAAACTCCATGATAAGTGATAATCAATAGAGACTACTTCTATTAGAAAGGAGATGTTAAAATGATCTGGCAAGGACTTTAAAGCAGCCATCATAAAAAAATGCTTCAACTAATAACTGCAAACACCTTTTAAAGAAATGCAAAAGTCATAACAGAGAGTCATGAGAGTAAATGAAAGTCAGAAAAAAAGGACAAAATGAAAACTTTAGAGGTGAAAATTAAAAAAATTAAAAACTTAATGGACAGGTTAACAATGGAATGGAAGAAACAGAGAAAAAGTCTCAGTGACATGAATTTTATCATTCAAATAAGGCCCAAGTATTGATTACAGGCAGGAAGTTTTCAATGAGAGTGGTAACAACCCAAAGGATACTTTAGTATATTAAAAATCCAAAAGAGAATTTAGAATGAATTTGAAGTGTAGTTGGAGTGAAATTTAAAAAGAAATTCACCTCTGATTTTTTTCAATTTTCATTTCCTTTATAAATTTATTAAGAATCATAAAGTCATTTAATAAAATTTTGTTTAACAGAAATGCTGACTTAAATTAGCAAACAGCTTAGTATGCGCATATATGATATTATAGAAACAGATGACACAAAAGAAGGAGAACTAGAATACCAATAGCATTTCAGTAAGTAAGGAAGTATCTAGTGATGGAAAGATCCATGAGGGATGTGGATTTATAGTCAACCTCTTGTGAGAACTACTAATGAAAAGCTCTTCATCTCAAGGTATGTCTGGAAATGTTGACTATCTATGAACTAGTTAAAAGATTCAGGAAATATAAGCCCATAGGAGGACCCCTGTAATCATAGAATCCTTTCATATTATATAAGTGGAATGACCAATAATATAATTACTAATATTTGTATTTGCAAATCTTATTCTTTCAATTCATCAGTTTAAGGGCAAATAATTTTCTATTCATTAAACCTATCACAAATTGCTTAGACAAGAATCAAGTACAATGCTCAGTGTCTAGTTGGAACATATTAAAGCTCTTTGAATAAATGAAATCATATCATTAAATTATTAAAACGTATTAAATAACTGATTTGAAAGTGAAAGCTAAGGAATAATTCAAAATACAATATGGAAGCCTCAAGACCTTTGTTGTATTGTTTGGTGAGTATAAAATGTAATGAGCCAAACCCTTCCAATATCTGAATTCTGGAGTTACCCAATGTTTAAGAGCTTAACTGTATAGATGGTTCTGATCTATATTTGTCATAAGAAAAAAAATGAATCTGGCATTTTCTCTGGTGGAATTGGAAGACAGGGATCTTAATTCATTAAGGGTAATTTGACAGACTTTGGGAGACCTTGGAAGAGTCATGTTTTTTTTTATGTACAGCAATTTTCTGAACTATAAAATTAGAGAAATTGTATTTTATTCCACCAAGGTTTTATTGTCCTTCTTGTTGTTTTATTTTTGTTCTTTGTTTTTTTTCTTTTAAGTAAACTTCTACTGTTTTCACAATGCCAGTAATTCAGAATGTCCTTCATATTTCATGTTACCAAAAATATTTCTCTGTGATAAAGGGTTTCACAAAAGAATCTAATATTTCCTTAGAGAATTTCTGCCTCTTTCATGTTGAGTTTTTTTCTTTTTTTCTTCTTATTTTAGGAGATACTTGTTGTAGTTAATTGATGACTCTTGAATTTGAAGACTACACCTGAAAGAGAATCAAAGATTCTGTCTGCCTTTGGCCACACTGACACCACTTTGGTACCTTCAGAAATCACAGTGCTTTCATTTCAGTGTCACAAGATTGAAATTGTTTTATTTGTCTTAGATACATTGTATAAGTTGCTACTCATTTTAATGTTAACTCTTCTGAATTTATCTTAATCTAATTACACTGTTTTTATACTCCTTTTTACCACATTGATTATTTCTTCTTCCTTTGCTTAATTTATTTTTACATTTCTATGTACTTGTAATTAAGGTTTAGGTAAACTTCATCCTTATATGGTTTAGGTCAGTGGCCTTGAAATAATTCTGAAGATATTAACTCTTTTTTAAATTTTTTAATTTGTCTTTTAGAAGATTTTTATTTTCTTTTTCAAGACACTATTTGAAATTTAGGGAATCTATTTTTTGGAAATTTATTATGTTTACATAGTAAAAATTTTATGTATATATTGTAAGCTGAAGGTCAAATGATTTGTCTCACTTGACCTAATGAAGAAGAGACAAGAATGTCATTATATTTTCAAAGTTCACTCTTGATCAAAACAGATTCTGTGTGCAATCCATTTATAAGTGGATTTTTTAAAAGATCTGGGATAATTTGAAAGAATTCACAGACAAACATATAGTCTAATTCAAGAAAAGTATGAACAAGTAAAATATTTGTAGTCTCTTTTATCATTCACTACCATGTGTATATTTTTTAAAATATACATATCAATCTATTATGAAAAGGGCACAAACAGGCAGTACCTTGTGCTGTTTGTAGTGGAGAGAAATGTAAACAAACATAAAGAGATGCAGTATTGAAAAACAACTGCATAAAATTAAATGTAGCACATTGACAATACTGCAATAACCTTGTAGCCACCTCCTGTGGCTAATGCAGTGAGCTCAAGCATTGCAAGTATCCACTTTAAATGTTGTTTGTCTCTCCAATAAATTTAGAATTGTGGTACAAAATGATCTCTTTTGATTCTCTTGTTTTTTACATAACACAACATACAAAATAAGTGTTAATCCACTTTTATGTTGTCAATATTTTCAAGTCAACAGTAGTTTATGATTTGGAGGAGTTAAAAGTTGTTGTACATGGGAGCCAGGGGGATTGTGAGTTCAAAGCCAGCCTCAGTAACTTAGTGAGGCCCTAAACAACTCAACAGACCTTGTCTCTAAAAACACTTATAAAAAAGGGGGGGGGGGCTGGGAATGTGACTTCATGGTTTAGCACACCGGGTTCAAATGCTGGTACAAAAAAGAAAAAAAAAAGAGATATACATGGATTCCCCACTGTGTGTTGGTCCATAACCTCTCATATTGTGTAAAGGTCATCTATTTTATTTTTAATTTAAATTTATGAAAAACAATACAGGAAGAAGTCACCCACTAGCCTTAGACTGCAAGGATTGACCTGAATTGCCACTGAATCTGGATGTATCCCTCAGTTATAGGATGCAAGCCAGTTAATATGTATTCAGAAGAAATGACATAAGGTTTTAATTCTCCCCCTCATTAGCCATTGAATCTGGAATTACTCTGTTAATCTTGGGCTTGGTTGGGTGCAGAAAAGAGTAATGGGAGTTTAAATAAAGGAAAGATATAACTATAACTGATTAAGAAGTCTTGAGAGAAAAAGTAATTGATTACTACATTTAACAAATTATCATTGAGTTCATCAAATACTGTGCTAGGCATTAGGGAAATAGTCCTGATTAACAATGAATCTTGCACCTAATTCCTGGAGGTTTTACTGAGGCAAGGTGGAACATACTAATAAAACAATTAACACTGAATATACAAGTACACGCTGAGCTAGGGAGTTAAAGAAAATTAATACAAAGTGGTGTGAGCATGGCCAAAGAACACTGGCCTTGAGTGGAATTCAGGGATGACTGCTCTATGAACATGAAGCTAGAGGAGGGAGCTAAGGTCTAAGCAATTGAAGGGACAAGAGAAGAAAGTGGAGTCCAAGGCAGTGACAGAAGCCTACATGACATAGCTCTAGAAAGAAGGACAAGAATCGAGGAATTGAAAGGGGGGTGGTATGCAGTGCAGTGAAGGAAACAAAGAGAAATGTTTTCCCTGGGCTTGCAAACCATACTGAAGACATGAGTTCTTATATTCAGAGCAATGATGGTAGCATTCAAGGAAGTTAAAATTGGGTAGCAATTAAGATGACCAAATTGCTGTTTGGCTATAATTTGAAGAACAGATTGGAGAGGGGCCAGAAGAGACTTACAGAAAACAGTAGCTGGTCATTGATAATATATGATGGTAGCTTTGCTATGGTGGAGGCAGTAACAATAAAGTGTGGATAGATGAAAAATTCAAGAAATAAAATATTAATAGGGATTGGTGACAAGTTTTATATGGTGGAGGTGGGAGAAGGCCATTCACTGAGACAGGCAACAAAAGAAGATGTGCATGTCTGGGGCAGGAATAAGTTCAAGTTTAGGATGCATTCTAGACACAGCTGCAACTATAGAATCAATTCCTACCTTTACTTGTCCTGGACTGATGGACAGGCATGGACAGGCATGGAGAGGTAAGTTGTGATTTACCTAGAGCTGGATCCACTTAGAACACAGGAAGTAGCAGAAATTAAGGTCAAAGGTGTGTGAAAACCATCGAGAATAAGTTATTAATTTTCACATTCAAATCAAATTCAGTCAATCACCAGGCAAACTTTTATAATTCTCCTTTGCTTAAGCAGATGAAAGAATCCAACTAAAAAGAAAATAGAGATTTAACTGTTCCAATTTCCTTTAGATCATCTTCACTAGACAAGCCGTGTAGACCTGGCTGAGGTGTGGAGCAAAATGAATTTCTCATGTGCTTCTTCTTTCTAACAAAATATTTCCATATTGATTATCTTAGGAAAAATAATTTTTTAGAAATTGTTGATTTTCCCCCTCTTTAGGATGACTCAATGCCCAACTCTAGAAATAGTTACAGAGAGAATAATAGACTTTGTTTCAGAAACAATAGCTAAGGTTTGGAAATTCCTAAATAGTCACAGGAAACACAAGTTTAATAAAACATGATGGTACTAGAGAAGGTGAATCCCCTTAGGTCATGAAGAACACTTGCCTTAGCTGCTGGGTGGGGCTCAGACTCATGGAACTGTTTCTTGGCTCAGCCACCTGGGTCACGCTCTACTGGAGCCAGTCTGACCCCAACTACTCAAAATCACTCTCCTTGTTTAGCTTCTGTCCTCCAAGGGTGATGGGGATTTTTCTCATTATGTTCTTTAAGGACTCTGTGTTTCTTTAATCCAGATCTCAATTTGGATTCATATATTTGCACGATTGTTTCATATTTATCTCTGGCACTGTAGGAAATTCTAAGAAAGGCAGGATTGCACTGGTCTAGACCTTGGACAGCTACATAGTACATACTCAAAGCATTTTGAGTGATTAAAAATATGATGTTAGAAGGCTGGGGGTGTTGCTCAGTGGTAGAGCCTAGTACACTTAAGGCAAGGGGTTTGATTCTCAGCATCACATAAAAATTAAATAAAGAGGGTGGGGCTATAGCTCAGTGCGTAGCGTGCTTACCTCGCATGCACAAGACCTTTGGTTCAATTCCAAGCACCACAAAAAAAAAATAAGGAAAGATATATATATGATGTTAGACATGGACCTGGGCTCAGTGAGTTGTTAAAATTTTTCTGACTTGTTGAGAGTTATTTAAAAAGTTTTAACACAGCTGTTTATATCCAGGAGCACAATATCTGAGCCAAAATAAATAATATTTTAAAATAATTTAATACAAACATTCCTAGTATTTCATAATAAAGAGTCTAAATTATATCATTTAATGATAAGGCCACAATATTTTAAACTACATTGGAAATAATTGAAAAGTATATTACATATATATGCATACATTGATATTGTACTAAAACCCCCAAAATATGTATAAAAACATAACTGTTTTTCCATTTGTGATTCTTAATACTCTAACAGAACAGCTTCCCCATCAGCATCTCATTTTGCTTTAAATCACAAGTACATACTTTGTACAAATATCAATCTAAAACAACTTCATATGCACAGATAATTAGGCTCTAGAGTTTTAAAAGGTAAAAGAAAGAATAAATGTTGCCATAACTGTTATAAAATTATGGCAAAAAATTTGCACTATGGACACAATATCTTTCAAAAAGGCACTAATAAAAAGCAGCATGTAGTCATTAAAAATACATAATGATGAATAATTTTGGTGAATAATTTTGCTGGGCTAATAATTTCTGTTATATGCTGAAATGGTCACTTACAAGATGATACAGACGTCTTCTATAAAATCATTTAAAAACCCAGCAGTGTTTGAAAAAGAAGATTCTGGTATGATAGACAATGTGAATTTGGAAGGAATTTTAACAATCACCAGAGATTGGATTTGCCAAGAGGAAAAGAAAATGGAATTAGAATAAGAAATGATTTGTGATGATAATGCACTAGGTGTATTAGGTGCTAAGAATTGTGCCTGAACTTTGTGTATACATTTTAGCATTTTATATATGTAACACACATAAGTATATACACAAAAATTTCTAAGTAAGATAGTGGAACAAACATTCTTTGGTATATAGGCTCTTCAGCTTACTTTCTAGGTGGCCCTGGGTAAATCAACAGAAACAGTTGGTCCTCAGTTATTTGATGTTGTAAATAAAAATATCATGTCTCTCTCTTGAGATAATTATAATATTGTATAAGATAATACAAGTCAACACTGAGTCTAATACCTTGTGTGTGGCAGAGAGTTTAGGCATGAAAGTATTCTTCTTTAACTCAAGTTTAAGAATCTGTTCCCCAACGTTCATGAAAAATCATATCCAGCTTTGCTTCTCTCCTCTTACAGTGTAAAAACTTACTCCGTGTGGGTGTGTATGTATGTGTGTGGCAGTTTGTTTCTAAATTTGAAGTTATATAACTGTGGAGTGCATTTTCATTCATTGAGATAATATTTGCTTCTCACAGCCCATATCTTGAACACAGTGAAAGAACAGCTGGGAGATTGTAGTAGGGGAAAAGTATTGGTAAACATGGATTCCTGAGACTGATGGCATTAAAAAATAAAAGAGAATATGATTTTAAAATGCAAATTAATGATTATTGTGTAACCAAAATAAAGATATAGGAAATGCAAGTATAAAAATATGATCAAATAAAAATATAAAAATCTTTTATTGCTAATACAAATTTAGCACATATGTGTCTTTCTTATCAGAGAATACTTAGTCTGAAAAACATAATGCTAGGGGCTGAGGATGTGGCTCAAGCGGTAGCGTGTTCACCTGGCATGCGTGCGGCCCGGTTTCAATCCTCAGTACCACATACAAACAAAGATGTTGTGTCTGCCGAGAACTGAAAAATAAACATTAAAAAAATTCTCTCTCTCTCTCTCCCTCTCCTCTTTCTTTAAAAAAAAAAAACATAATGCTAAAAAGTAGTATTATAAAAAATGGGAAAATATTTTTGTAGGATTCATTCTTAATTTGAAACAAAAGACTAAATTGTTGTTCTGTGAATGCTTTTTTTTCTTTTAGGGAGTTAAATTAACTCAGAAGCACTTTGGATTTTTCTAGTCATTTGATTTGATGTATGTTACATATAATTGCTTTATTTAGTTTGTGCATCACTGTGACCAAAATACTCAACATGAACGACTTAGAGGAGGGAAAGTTTATTTGGGGTTCATGGTTTCAGAGGTCTCAGTCCGTCCATAAATGGCAGACTCCATTACTCTGGACCCAAGGTGATGCTTCACTTCATGACAAAGGGCATGGTGGAAAAGTTCTTCTCCCCTCACAATGGCCAGGAGACAGAGAGATGGAGAGGTGAAGGATCTGCAAGGAATGTACAGCTTTCCTTGGCACACCTCCAGTGACCCACCTCTTCCTGACATGCAGTTACCTTCGGTTACCACCCAGGCAATTTGAACTAGGATAGACTGATTAAATTACAGCTCTCCCAGTCCAGTTGTTTCCCTTTGAAGCTTCCTGCATGAACAGATATTTTTGAGAACATGTCATATCCAAATTATAATAATAATTTGTGTAAGCACAAAGGAAGAGAGAAGGAAGAGAAGAAATGTAAGAACCTTGGCCTATTCCTAAAAGGAATGCCATCAGGAATCTTTTTCTTTAGTTGAATCTTTGCCAGGACCTGGATAATAGTTTGTATCAAATGATACTGTTCAGGGGCTTGAAGTCATGCCATTCTATGCAATTAATGGGAAGAGTATTCTCAGGTATCAACTAGCTGGAGGCACACTGACATAATGTAATAATTAAATAATCTGGATTGCAATCTCTTCCCTGTAGAAGATCTATTCACAGAGGACTGCTGCAATAATAGGATAATTTCAAATATTTGCCAGGAAGAAATTTAAGAGCTGATAAGAAAACACAGAGAAATGATAGCTTGAAGCTATCACTTCATCACAGTAGAAGACTGGCAGAATACCCCTTGGTTTAGCCATATTAAAGGCAGCAGTTATCAGTTATCTGATTTCAATTAGTAATCAGATGTTTTGGGGAGGTGTTACAGTTGTGATCATTTAATGTCTACACTAAAATATGGTTGGTACAAATCAGCCTATTTTATTGGACACTTGCTGAGAGTTCATGTGAAAATTCTGATAACGATAATTAATTGCAGAGTATTGGCATTAAGCTGTCATTTCTGAAAATGCATGAATCATAATTTGAGTAACTGTGTTTTTTAATTAAGTTTATTTTTCAGTACAGGGAAGCATTCATGAACAAAAGAGGGAATTTTATTTAATGGTCAGATAATCCCAATTTATTTCCGTCATGAATACAATAAATGTTAAAGGACCATGTCAAAACCAAAGCTTCTCCAATTTTTCAATTTCTCTCTCACACTGGAAACACTAAAGGAGAGCTATTATCTTGAACTGATTCTTAATTTGATATTTATGTTAGGGTAATGCAAACAAAATTTTAATTAAGAAAATTTTGTCCTAGGGGCTGGGGATGTGGCTCAAGCGGTAGCGCGTTCGCCTGGCATGCGTGTGGCCCGGGTTCGATCCTCAGCACCACATACCAACAAAGATGTTGTGTCCGCCGAGAACTAAAAAATAAATATTAAAAATTCTCTCTCTCTCTCTCCTCTCTCACTCTCTCTTAAAAAAATTGTCCTAATGCTGCTGTGAGTAAGAATTTTGGTGTATTTTCACCTGGAAGCAGCGCCAAGCACAGGACATTGGTACAGGCAGTTTACTTAGAATGTGATCCAGGAGGTAGGGTTGGCAGAACAGGGAAAGATGGGAAAGAAGGAAAAATCCTTCTGCACCTATGATGGATTTACTACTCCGGGGATGCTTTTCTAGTGGGTCCTCTGAGAAATGAACTCTCTTGCACTTCCTGACCAGGTTTGAATGAGGGCTAACCCACTGTCATACAAAAAGACTGAGTTGCAAGGGACTGTCCTTCACATCTCCAGCTCATATCACACAAAAGCAAACTGGAGGTGAAAGGAGGCAACAGAGCTATCTGCTACTATCAGCTCCCTATTTTCTTTCCTCTTCTTAAGCAACTGAGTTTGTTTGTTTTTATCTTATGCATAAAATCTTCAAGTGTCTCTTTGTTCCAATTTAAAAATATTTTATTTTTTATATTTCTAGGGTATTAGTTAGCAATTGTGACATGTACAGATATAACATACTTTTATTTTTCTGTCATTGTGTATTTCCTTAATAACACTTCATTACTTGTTATTACTTTATGCTTGCTTTTCAACCTGGGTCATTTACATGCTCACCAGTCTTTGAGAGACAATAATTTGGTGAAAATTTTAATACCCACAGTTTATGCTAATATTGTAAAAATCCAATGATCTTTAATGATTGTGTAATACAATAGTCTGATATCTCAGAATTAGATATTTTTAAAGTTTTAAAATTCTAACTTCTTTACCATGGTTAAAGAGCTAGAACGCCAACCAGCTAGCATGCTAATAAGATAATAAGATCTTGGGTAATCTATGCCTATAAAATGTGAATCTATGGCTTTGGTTGTGGTTTTCTGTTCCAAACCACTGGAATTATTATAGTCCTAGGGAAAGCAGTAAAATATCAACTTGCCTTTGTATTCAATTTATATTTGCTATTGTGATAAAATATTTTGTCAGAATCCTGCTTTATCATGGTAAAGAATTTGTATCAATTAATTTTTCTTCAATTAGTTATTTTATTTAAATAATTACATATTTTAATTATTTCTTTAAATTTTTTACAAGTTCTAAGAATTTTCCTGGAAAACAGCTATGTAAGACAGTCACTTTGTCAGATGCCATTAAATGCTTAGTGCTCATATTGTTCAGTCCTTTAGTTTCATATCCAGAAATAGAAAAATTAAGACTTACTCTTTTTGCTGATCTGGCTCTCTCATCTGCTGAGAAGTTGGCCAAGAGATCAACAGTTCCATGACAAGTCAGCAAATATAGAATGTGGAACTTGTTTTGATCTGTATTCAACAAACAGTGTAAAAAATGTAGGTTGCCTTAATATTACTAGATATTTGATATGAAGGGATTATTTGAAAAGATATTTAAAGCTAAAATAATGATTTTTCCACTGTTAAAACACGTCCTTATATTTTGGAGAAACATGTTGAAGTATTTGTAGGTATGAATATATCACATCTGGGATTTGTTTGAAAATAACCCTGGAACTTGAATAGGGATATGATTAAACAAGAATGATTTTGGTTGATTGTTATAGTAAGTAGGTGGGAATTCATCATATGTTCTAATTTTTTATGTCCCATGATAAGAAGAGTGTTTAGAATGCAGGCATATCAAAGAATAACAAAATAATCCTAAGTCTCTCATACCAAGGGAAAAAAAATAAATTGCTTAAATGACTGACAGGTACTTAATGCCCTTCTTCCTTATCTTTTTAATCCATCATCTCTTTCTCTTTCTCACATCTGTTCCACCTTGACTGTGCCTGAAGCACTTCAGGCAGCCTCCTGTTCAAAACCTTTGGCACCTAATAGCCCTTCTTTCTGGAATGTGCTTCTTTGCATATCCACTTGACTTTCAACTTTTAGTTTTCTTAACAAGTCTCCTTCCTCAGGGAAGCCTCCCGGACTGACTCTACTTCAAACAGCAATTCTGCTAACATATGGACCTTCTACCTCGCAGCAGTCTTAATTCGTTTCACTTAATAATGCTTTTAACATTTACTTTATTTTTCATCTGTCTATTGACTTTCTCCCCCAAATACATAATAAACTCAATTAGGGCTGATATTTTTAATCTGTTTTATTTTCTGCTAAATCCCTTAGTGACTTCAAGGAATTAAACAAATATTTGTTGATGAAATAAATGAATCAAGTTATCACTAATATGTGTTAGTATGTTTATATGTTGCTATGTCCTATTATTTTTTGATTTTTTTTGCAGTTGGAAAATATTGTCAAAATATTCTCATTATTTTTTTTTTCTTTCAGCTACATAGACTGTCATTTTATTTAGGATGTTAATATTTTATATATAAAAAGTGGATTATTATTCTTCAACAACATTATATTATATTTGAACTTTTGTTATTGTTTTTATATACTAATAAAAACATGAGAATTCCTTCTGCAATCTATTATCACCAGACTAGACTTTTATACTACCTGAAGTAGAAAATATGTTCTCTGTACATTTACTGTGCATATATTCTACCAGATTTTTCAAATTTTCAAATACAGTTCTCTATATAAGTATCTCCCTCAGATTTTATTGTTTTAATACCAAAAATTTCATACATAATATGATAGTAGAACAAATCTTTCTGAAAAAATGCTTATGAAAAACTATTTTTTAATTTGGTGCCTTTTCTTCATGGGTAGACCATCACATTAATTAAATTTGGAACACTAAAACACTAAGGGACAGAGAAAGATTATTTGAGAACTTAAGAAAGAAAACCTTAATGTTTTTCAGAAAATAAAATTATATTTCAAAGCAGTCCAACATTTAAATTGACTTCTCAATTGTCTTGGTCATTTCTATTATTTCTCTTGTTTTCCTCCAGGACTTTGTAATAAAATGCTACATGTTGTATATGTTGCATGGATATCAACTTTTACAAGAAAGTAGGGTTTGGATTTCTGCCTATTGGTAATTAATAAATCTCTATGTTGGGGTTTCATTTAACCTAGCATTTATTTGAGAATCCTAAGCATTTTGAGTGTCTGAATGGAGCTCATGTTATGAGAAGCACTCAGGGATTCATGACTGTCACTTTCATTTTTAAGTGTAAGGTGACCTGTACAAAAATAAGTAACCCCTATTCTGTCTAGAGGAAAAAAAAGAATTTGATTGAAGTCATCCTCTGTCAAACACATATCATCTTGAAATTTAACATATCTATAATGTTGGAATTAAGTAACAGCCTTTTAAATTAATCAGCACAACTTAAATTTAGTGATTTTATATTAGATGTCTCTGTTATCACAGAAATTATTGATTATGTTCTTATTGGAATGTTGAAATAAATTTACAAGCAGAAGAAAAAACTGGTAAAACTGGTCAATGTCCAATGTCCACATCAACTATATTACACCAGTGATTTGCACTTATATGGATAAATATTATTTGCCATACAATTATATTTCTACTAGTTAACTTTTATCTGTACTGAGTTGCAAAATAGTATTCTCAAATAAAAAGTGAAAATAAACCATTTAAATGAACTAGTCAGAGCACCCCCCAAAATTCTAATGTTGAACATTTTTTCTTTACCTCCTCTATCCATCTGATACAGTCTTCAGACACATTGTGTAGGAAAGAAAAAATACATGAGGAACTGTGGAAATCTTACCCAATTGCTCCTGTTTTAAGCATATGGCATGTTTTCTAAGCTAGATATATGTTTGAACACTCTTTCGAGAACATTTGTGAATTCTCTAGAGCCCCCAGTTGCTGAGACATGTCAGAGCAATTTCTTTAATGGAGTAATGTGTTATGTTCTGGATGTTAACTTTCTCTTTGTTCTGCATTCTAAAAATCAGGAGATACTCTCTGCTTCTCTTTGTTGAGATGTATTACTCTTTTTTTTAAATAGGTCCTGAGTAACTAAAGGAATCTTTCCATCAGAGGACCCACAATTATTTCATGGCAAATGAAACTCCACCTCTTGCTTGTTTTAGTAGCTATTTGCTGCTGTGACTAAAGGACCTGACCATAGCAAGTTTAGGGGAGAAAAAGTTTAATACAGGGCTCATGGTTTCAGAGGTCTTAGTCCACAGAAAACTGGTTCCATTCCTTGGGGCTCAAGGTGAGACAGAACATCATGGTAGAAGAATGTGACAGAGGGAAACAGCTTACATGTTGATCGGAAAACAGAGAGAGACTCCACTTGCCAGATGCAAACATATATACCCTATACCATACCCCCAATTCCTACCACCTCCAGCCACACTCTACCACTTTAGTTACCACTCAGTTAATTCTTATCAGGGGAGTAACTCACTGATTAGGTTAAGGCTATGACCCAATCATTTCTCCTCCAAACCTTGCATTGTCTCACTTGTGAGCTTTAGGGGAACATGTCACATCCAAACAATAACATGCTTTAATGAACTTGGGATTTCAGATCTCCTGATGAACCCCCTTGAATTCTAGCCATTCTATAAGGGGTTTGCAATCTAATTGATTATCTTTTATATTACTCACATGGAATTCAGTCATACCTGTGTCTTTACTGCAGGGGTCACATGTCAATATCTTCAAACACTCCCTTTTAACATCTACTTCCTTCATTGGATGCTGTGTGTGATGGTGGTGCAGGGGGTGAAACTCACTGAATATCACTGATTTTCAACAAAACAGTGTCTATTAATTAATCTTCATTCTCTGTTCTCTTGGCTTTAAAATCTTTTTTAATTGCTGGAGAAATGTGTCTTGGAGTTGAAAAACTGATGTTGTGATTTCTGCTTTGGAAGTCTTGAATAATAGTGCAACTTATAGATATGCATTCTGTAGTTTTAGTGCTTTATAAAATCAGAGACTGGAAGAGTTCTACTTTTCACATTTTAGATGTGAAAATACTCCACTGTGACCTTAATCTCTACTCTTTCATTTGTGACCTTTGGCTTGTCAAATAAAACCAAATTTGAACGTAGATAAGCAGACACATTATTTGGAAGAATATTGCAATAAGGGGAAGGGAGGTATTGCCAGTAGGGAAAAGGATTGTATGTTAGTGGGGACGCAGCTATGATCTTGAGATCTGCAAATTTCATTCAGGTCAGACTTAAAGGCACTTTCTTTATTTTAGGCAGGAGTAAATAAAGGTAGAAAAAAACCTGGGTGCAGCTAATTAGTATGATCAGAAGGTAGAATGATCTGACTTTTGAACAACAAAAATTCCCTGGAGGGGAGGATCTGTTAAGGAAGTGTTATTTCACACCTCAGGCTGTTGATGGCTTTGTCACAGTGAGTCAAAGTGCAAGAACAGGAGAAAGGAAAGAAATCTAATATTGGTCAAGACAAGTTAGCAGGTGCTTTGTCTAGATTGGTCAATGGGTATAAACAGTCCAGATATTCACTTATAAAGCAAAGAAGGGAAATTTGGAGATCTGTCAGACCTTGTCATGGGTAAATATGAGGGGCATCCATGAATCTTATGTAAGTTACATGGGAAAGGCTGGTTGTTTGCAGTTAAGCTATTTGGGGAACAGGAACAAGTAGGGAAGCTTAACTGTGGGTGTTTTTGTATGAGGACAAGGCTCATATTACTTCTCATGATTCGTGTAATCTGACCAACATATCTGTTAGCAAATTTTCTCTAGTTGTGTATGTAAAGAGATAAATTAGTGAGATTTGTTTTCTTTTGGAAAGTGACAAAACCAAAAAGGTTTGTATGCAGTTTTTCAAGGGACACTGGAAACAAAATTGTCCTTGGCAGCTCTATTTCTGAGGAGGCACGAAGCTTTAGGTTCTTGAAACGGGGCCATGTAGCTGAAAGCTTTATCAAATCTTTCTTAAGAGGCCCCATGTGAATCATTCCAGGAAGTTCTAAGTCTGTGAAGAATATTGTCACTTTAAAGAAACTAGAAATCTCCCTAAAGTCTATCCTATTAGTCTGATCACTGGACTGGAAGATAGCTGTTCTATTTACAGCTTTAATGGGAATTTGCTATGATCACTTGAGGTCTCCATGTTCCTATAAGTTCTTTACAAAAAATATTTCAAAAGCTCTTTAAAATAGAGTCTGTAAATTCAGCAATAAACATTGCATGTATGTCCACAAAAGCAAACACTGATTTATCGAAAACTTACTGAATGTATGTTTATTAAAGTCTATATAATTTATAAAAGGTGGAACGAAAATTTTTTATCAAGAGCTTATTATTTTCCAGGCTTTGTTCCAAGATCTTTGCATGTAATTTTCATTTAACACTGGAAATAATATTTGGAGATTAATCTCATTATTACTTCAGTTGTACACAAGAGTTACCTACAGGAAAGAGAGGTTGATAGTGGCTCAAGTTCATGTGCTGGAGAAGGAAAATCTTATATTTGGCTTCACTTCATTTATTTTCTGTTGATATAATAAAGGGCCTAATCCAATTAGAGCTTCAATCAACTTGCTGAAAGCTTTGGTACATAAAGGTTTTAGTATATCAATCTCTGCACCAAAAAAAAAAAGAAAGAAAGAAAATTATTTGAATGAGAGAGTCGAAGAGTCTATAAGTTGAAAATTTATAATTAAATTTCACCTCTACTTAGAAAAATTTCCTCTCACCTAAAAATATTCTGAATCGATGCACATCTTTATAATTGATATTTCCAGTAATTAATGTTATGGTAATATTATTTTACAAGCCACTCTTTGGAGGGTTAATGAGGATAGTGTTAGCCTATAATTCAGTCTTAAGATAATTCTAGAGTAAATGGGAACATTATGTGTTAATAGATTCATTTATCACAGCACTCCAAAGTCTGATAATTCATACAATACCCCATTCTGTCTATTTGTCTTGCTCCTGCCAACACACATAAAACATGGTGCACTTGTGAGTTTATGAAATTATATTGAAGGGTTTATCATTAAGTATTGTCTTTTCTGGTAACTTCTACACATGATGGGTACATAATTAAGGTAAGTATCGCTTTTAGAATATAAAACAATTGATTTCCCTTTACTGGAAAGATCAAAAAAAAATTGGAGGCTTGAAATTGTCTAGATAATCACCTCTTTTCTATCTTGCAAATGTAAACAAAAATGAATCAAAGCCTGAAAAATAGAAAATACATCCCTGAAATTTATGACACCATTTAACTCAAGACAGCAAATCATTCTTGGGTTCTTCAAGGTGTTTTTTTTTTAAGAAATAAAACCTTTTGAAAATTATGGTCACATTGAACTCATTGTAGGCAGCAGTCTTTGGATTCAATGAGAACCAGGTACCTCAGAGCAAAATGTGGCCCTGAAAGTACTCTAAGGGAGTGTGAAAAGGTGAAAATGAATTTCCTACACTAGGCCCTGTGTTCTGCTTTTCAGCATTTGTTTCTTGAATGTTTAGAGCCACCATGCTTCTTTAGGAAGTTTAGAACCTTCTAGTTGCTTAGAAAAAGAAAGATGTGATAAGTTATACGTCATGGCTGAACCAGTAATACATCTGAATTTGATAATATTCTTTCCTGGCAATGATTTATTGGTATATAAGAGAAACTCTTGCCTTTCATGCTGACCAGTTGGCCCAGAATATCTTTAGAACATGGAGGATTTAGTAAGCTTACTGACTGACAGAAAGGGCATCCTCATGTCTGTAGTTAAACCTTAATAGTTTAGTTAGGGGAAGGGTTCAATAAGAATAACACAGTGTAAGACCTTCCTTCAAGGAAGGGAAATATTTATTCTTAGAGCTAAAGTTCTGGATCATTTGGCAATTAATTAATGTACTGAAAGCTTTAGTGAACTATTCTAAATAAGAAAAACAGAAAAGGAGTTTTTCATAATTAACATTCCATAGTTAATGTCAGATACCATAGGGTTGAGGTTCACTTTATACCGTTTGCAGTAACCTAATTTTTTGCCAAGAAGTATTTTGTGATCTGTATAGACATTACAACACACATATAAACTTTTATTATTATGAATACTAACAAATTTATAGTTCTCATATTCTTTCCTTGGTAATCATATAATCTCATATAACAGAAAGGGTTCTGGCTAGGAGTAATTAAATTAATGAACTAATTTGATAATTGTCCTCTGAGCAGTTTGATACAAGTGCATCAGGCTCCAACTGCCCTACCATTATATTTATCCCTTCAGCTTAAATTTCTATTTTTGGTTCAAAGAACAGCTCAAAGGCCTTTTCTCCAGGATGCCTTCTACCCTTAATCCATGTACTCATAGTCTGGGACCCCAAAGCCCTTTTCTTTCTCTAACCCCCATTCTGTTATAAAATTTTTGTTTGTTTCTGCACAAAAAAATATTTTGATTTTATGGATCATGCAAAGTTGTTTTTCTATTATAATACAAACAAGGCTTAAATTAGAAGTCATCTGCCAATATTGCCACATTTCCTTAGCAGTCTCCTTGGCTTAAAACTCCAAGAAACATTCCAGGAATTAATCATCATTTATTTGGGATTCATTTCCACATAATTATATAAGCATGGAACACAGTTTGCTCCAGTTTTGTCCCCAGCATATCCCTGTTTCCTCTCTTCCTCCCTCCTCCTTTTCCTTTTCCTCTACTGAACTTCCTTATACTTATCTATAGATTTTTTTAGATTACTGCATTATATATTTAGATAAAAGTGAAATTCACTGTGGTCTACTCATATATGTACAAAGAAAAAGTTTGGTCTGACTCATTCCACCATCCCTCCCTTTTGCCATACCCGCTTCCCCAATAAACCCTGAATCCTCTTTCACTTCTCCACTGATCTCTCTTCTATTTTCATGAGATTTCCTCCTTCCTGCACTTTTTATTCCTTATTTTGATTTTCTTTCTGCATAATAAAAGATTTGACCATTAACTTTCTGAGTCTGGCTTATTTCACTTAGTATGATGGTATCTAGTTCTATTCATTCACCAGCAAATGCCATAATATCATTCTTCTTTATGGCTGAGTTAAACTTACATTGTTTATGTATACCACATTTTTTTTCATCCATTTATCTGTTGACAGGTATATTGGCTGGTTCCATAGCTTGGATGGATATTGTGAATCACATTGTTATGAACACTGATGTTGCTGTATCCTTATTGTGTACTGATCTTAGCTCTTATCCCATCATAGAGTGAGAGAGCTGGGTCATATAGTGGTTCCATTCCTGGTTATTTTGAGCAATTTCCATACTGCTTTCCAGAGTGGTTGTACTAATTTGCAGTCCCAGCAAACAATATATTAATGTATCTTCTATCCCAATTTCTCAGCAACACTTTTATTTGTGTTCTTGACAATTGCCATTATGACTGAGGTGGGATACAATTTCAATGTAGATTTGATTTGCATTTCCCTGGTTGCTAGAGTTGTTGAACATTTTTTTTTATGTATTTGTTGGTCATTTTCATTTCTTCTTTTGAAAAACGACTCTTTAATTCTTTTGCCCATATATTGGATTATTTGATCTTGAGATGTTAAGTTGTTTGAGTTCTTTATATATTCTGTGTATTAATTCCATGAGGATCAGGTAGCAAAGGTCTTCTACCATTCTGTAGGCTTTTACTTCATGTTCCTCTTTGCTGTTCAGACGCTTTTTAATTTGATGCCATCTCACTTATTGATTCTTGGTTTTATTTCTTGCACTTTAGAAGTCCTGTAAGGAAATTGATGACTAAGTCAGTATGTTGGAGGATTGAGCTTATATTTTCTTCTAGTAGTGCAATTTCTAGTCTAATTCCTAGTTTTTTTTTGATACAATTTGAGCTGAATTTTTTGCAGGATGAGACATAGGGATCAAGTTTAATTTTTCTACATATGAATATCTGGTTTTCCCAGCACCATTTGTTGAAATTGATATCATTTCTGCAACACACACTTTTGACACATGTGTTAAGTATCAGATGACTGCACTGATATGTATTTGTGTGTGTCTTCTATTCTAGTTTTGGTTTTGGTACTATGCCATTTGTGTTATCATATCTCTCTAGTATAATTTAAAGTGGTTCTCTTATTATTCTTTCAAATGAATTTGAGAACTGTTTTTGCTAGTTCTGTTAAGAATGTCATTAGTTTTTGATGAGAATTTGCATTACATCTGTATAATGCTTTTGGTAAGTATGGCCATTTTGACAACATTAATTTTGCCTATTCAAGAACATGGAAGACCTTTCTATCTTCTGAGATCTTCTTCAATTTCTTTCTTCAGTGTTCTATAGTTTTCATTGTAGAAGTCTTTCATCTCCTTGCTTAGATTTATTCCTAAATTGTTGTTGCTAGATTATTATAAATACAAGAGCTTTCCTAATTTCTTTTTTATATAATAATTTCTGTAGTACATGTAAGCAATTCATTTATTTATGATCTTATATCCTGCTACTTTGCTAGATTTGTTTATTAGCCCTAGAATTCTTCTGTTGGAGGTTTAGGGTTTTCTAAATATAGGGTCATGTCAGCAGCAAACAGAGATAATTTCACTTCTTCTTCTCCTATTTTCATCCCTTTCATTAACTTCTCTAGTCTATTACTCTGGCTAGAGTTTCAAGAACTATATCTAATATAGAAGTGGTAGGAGTGGACATCCTTTTCTTGTTCTGATTTTAGAAACTGCTTTTGGATTTTTTTCCATTATGTATGATATTGGCCTTGGCTTGAACTAAATGGTGTGTCATATGTAGCTTTTACAATGTTGAGGGAGGTTCCACCTCTCCCTAGCTTCTCTAATGTATTACACATGAATGGTGCAACTCACCTGCACCTGAGTGCTACTTCCAGCCATTTTGAATTGTGGGCATCCATTTCTATCTCTGCCTGAGCTCCTGCAGAAGCTGTGCTAAGTGGAGTGGTTCTGTGCTTCCTCACTGACCTTGATTGTAGTGAGGGGAAGGGGGTTTCAGCGACTTTTGGCTTGTGGTTTCCTTTTTTTGGATGGCTTATTGAGACATCTGCTACAGGAATACTCCCTCTGGTTTAATTTGTTGCTATCTGAAGGTAGACCATGCTGATGTAATTTATTCTAGGGTGGCTGGCTAGTCGTGGGCTCCACAAAATCGCTTCTGTGCCCAGTACCATTTTCAGGCTACAATTTGGGTTACGCTGCTTGACCTCCTTCATTGGTTCTGATGCTCTAATTTGGTCTTCTTTTCTTTCTAGCTGTTTTGTAAGAGTGAGCTCAAGTGCTTTTCCTCTCCCCCCACCCCTCTCTCTCTCTTGCCCCTTCCCTCTCATGACACCTGGACTCTGTTTGGGGTAAAGAAATTCTGTCCTTATTTTCTATTACTGTAACTGAACTTCAAGTCTCTCCAAGTATCCAGCTGTCCAATTTTGCATCCTAAGAGCATTTATTCTGTCACTCACCTCTCCAGTCAGCTATTTCTTTACTACCTCCTTTTGGTGTTGTAGAAGGCTCAGGATTCACTGCCTAGTCATTCCACAAGTTCTTTGCTTGTGGCCCTTTAAGACTTAAAGTGATAATGTCTTCTCACTGTTGGAGTCTCTGGAGACTCAACACCCTTATCAGTTCCCTCCTGAACAATCCTTTTCAGATCTGTTTTCTGCCAGGAACTGGAATCATTTGAGGCCTATCTGGGGCAGGGGAGGTGCCCTCCGTGTTACCCCTAATGTTTTTATTGGGTCATCACTTTCTAGCTCCAAAATTTGAAATCCAGTGAAATTATTGACATGGAAAATCTCAGAGGAGTGTCTTTTCCTCTTCAGTAGTCAATCCTTAGGCAAAGAAATTTAATAATTGGGAATTTTTAAACGCTTAGTGATTTCTCTAATTCTATGAACTCTATTAGAATGAGGAAAGTTGATCTTTTAAAAGTGTTGCTTGAATTAGGAATTAATCATTGAATACATGATTGCTAATGTTTGAAATGCTATCAACTAAGCAAGTCATATAATCTTGCAAAATTCTAGTTTCCAGGTGGAGTTTTTTTTTAGTCATATGTTAATATGACTTATTGGAGATTCAATTTGATGATAATTCAATCAAATTAATTCAATTTGATGATAAAGGTAATATTAGGTAGTGTGGTTTCCACAAATTCACTACACTTTCAGCTTACATGAATTATGAAGGCAATAATTATGAACCAAACATTTACAGTCATCAAGACTATGCATTTAGAAGAGAGAGCTGGTGTATTTAAATTGTTAATTTAAAAATGCAATTTTACATTTTTAATAAAATCATCCCATGTAAGCAAATTACCCTTAAATTGAAAATATAATTATGAAGAATAAAAGAAAATAGAAAACTATAAATCACCTAAAACAGGTATTCCTGAGAACAATTATATCATTCCTCAGATAAACGTTCAAACCGTAATTTTCTATATTTTATTCATTCTAATTTCGCTGAACTTTCTGCTTTAATTCTTTACAAAGGTACATTACGTTTCCCAGTTTAGCTTTCAATGTATGTTATTTGTTCCTTCAATAAAAACGTGAATACTCTGCCCAATGTTTACATGGGCATGAGTTGATCCCATGAACAAAAAATTACATGGAATCAAGAAAGGACTAAAGTAAACTAAATTTTTTTCACCTATAGAACTTTATTTTGTAAAGAAGTAAGGCAAAGGGGATAATAAATATTCACTGCCATCTTAAATATATTTTTAACATTAATTTGTAAATCACAGAACAAAGCCAAATCAAATTGGCACAGGGAAAGCAATTGAGGAAAAAATTTGTAAAAGATGTAGATAATTATCCATAAGCTGGGAAGGGTGGTGCTGAGGCTGAGGCAGAGGATTGCAAGTTCAATGCAAGCTTGGGCAATCTATTGAGATCCTGAATTGAAATAAAATGTCAAAAAAGTGCTGGGGTGTAGCAGTGTTAAAGTACTTACTTATATAGAGTGCCCATGGTCCTGGGTTCAAACTCCAGTACTACAAAGACAAAGAAATTATACACAAAAATATCAAATAATTGGAGATTCCTAATCTCTTAATAGTGTAGATGAAACTCTCAAGAACAATGTAATGAGATGGTTGATCAACCTATACAAGACTGCAAGCAAAAATATCAAAGGAAAAAAGGTCTTATTTTTATATTTTCATAATTAACTCCCAATCAACATAGAATTGAAGTGCTAATCTTGACATTCTCATATTATTTTAAATTATTCTGATGCAATAGTTCTTAGAGTTTAAAACAACAGGCATTTTAGATAAGTTTCCTTTTTCACACAGTAGCTTCAAGGTACATTTTGTGGAAAACTTTTGTACTTTATGACTTTGAAAGATAAGAACTAAAACTCTAATGTCAATGACTTTTAAAATTTTTTCATTATTTCCTATTTTATAAAAACAGTTTCATAGCCATATATGTGTGTATGTGTGTGTGCACATATATACATAGATGGATATATATATATCTCCTATAATATTATCCAAAAAGTAATTGTATAACTACAGCAATTTTCTGCTAAATATAGATAAATTTTGCTCAAAAATTAGATGAAGGAGCAAAATTCTCTAGAGCATAGAGCAGGATACCACTCAAGGCTTTAAAATCTGGAAGCAGCTTCCTGATTAAAGTGAACTCTTTGTGGGAACTGAAGGGGAGAGGGAGCTCACCAGCTCACCAGCTAACCACAGAAGGTGTGGATAGGAATGTGTTCCGCTAAAAGAGCAATTCATGATCTCAGAGTGCAGGTCGAATATGAAAACTTTGAAAATGCATGAAATATGTTGTATAATCTCTTTTATGAATGCATGTAAATTTTAAAACACATTAAGTAGATTTGTCTAATGTAATATGGTCAGGTGGAAATGCCTCATCACATTTATAATTTATTCATACTTCCTAGACCAGAGCATTAGTTCTTTATTTAAAGTACAATGAAGTGTATTTATTGGGGTGAGATAGAGAAGCAACAGGGTTTGGAATAGACTGAGTGGTCAGCCTACCTTGCCATATTGAGCACTGCAATCCCTTCATGATGGTGCTAAGAGCCCAGACCCAAATTTTTGATAAGGTCATAAATACACTTTCTTGTTAAAAGTGTTTTACTATGATTCAGTGAGGATGGAATTACACAATTATGTGGAAACTCTCACTTTTTTTAACCCATCCCCACAACATAAGATTTTGTGCCATTTTGTGACCTCAGTTTGATAATTCACTAACCATGAAAGCTAGGATCATCTCCAGACATGAAAATAAATTTCTTCATGTCACTTCTTTGGGAATAAATTTTATCAGATTAAACTACCTCCCTGGTTACATATTAGAAACTACCTGTACCCTATTAGGTTTATTCAACTTATATTAATCATGTTTCTGACTAAGGTAGAATGTAGGGTCTATCTTTATTTTTGCCCTGATTAGATCACTGTATCACCTTTCTGTAGACTTTTCAGGAGACAATGTACCTTTAACTTTTTCAGCAAAGTGAGTACTCTCCCCACTTTTCACATGTGGTCTGATGAAAACACTCCCACATTCTTTGCCCAAGGAATATGCACCAACTCAGGGCAGAGTCTCTCTCTTTTTGAATGGAACAGCTCACCAACCAGTCTCCTGATCTGTCAGTTTCTCATATGGTTAAGTGGATAAATGAGATACCAATTTCAATAATACTGTGACAGTGGTAAGCTTCTCGATGATCATAGAATAACCCCTTTCTCTAGGTCTGAAGCAGATAAGACCATGATGTGATATGTGATTGGGTCTTGCAGGACACAGAGAGGCTGGTCCAGAACTTTTATCCCTGATCAACCTCGCTTTAACCATTCTATATTCTTTCTTTTCTTAGTGAATTGAGAAAAGTAGAGAAATCATGTCAGACTATTAGCTCAGGCATTTTTAATAAGTGGTTGGCAATTGTACTGGGGTCAGTTTTACAGTGATTGTTTTTTTTAAACCACACACATGAATTCATATGTAACTTTGTCTTCTGAAAGAATATAAAAGAAATAATTGTTTTTGTAAGTA
The DNA here is from genome assembly GCF_052094955.1 of Ictidomys tridecemlineatus. Classification (NCBI taxonomy): domain Eukaryota; kingdom Metazoa; phylum Chordata; class Mammalia; order Rodentia; family Sciuridae; genus Ictidomys; species Ictidomys tridecemlineatus. The sequence continues at coordinate 34,010 of NW_027522705.1, forward strand.
GTAGGCTGAGTGAATAGGAGCAGTTGGGAACACATCTTCTTAACTTTAATTTTATCTTTATCTTATATGAAGTCTAAACATTTCCTAAGTGTGTGTATGCATATACACTTTGTATAATTTTAAAGTATATATGTGTATGTGTGTGTGTGTGTGTGTGTGTGTGTGTACATAATGCACAAAGGAATGCACAGAGTCTTATTTTCAGAAAAGCTTTCCCACTGAGTGCAATTTGTGCAATTGGCACTTGCTGATAGCCAAAATATATCCCAGCCTGAGAAAAATAATAATCAATATTAATAGTAAATTCTCAATGTTCTTGTATGTCATGCTTACCTCTATACTCAAGTTCTTGATTACAGTGTTTACCAGATGTGTCCCAAAATTCCACACAGAATCATGCCTGTCTTTTACCTTGTCTTCTCTTTTGGTCAGACCTTTTCTTTTTTAGGTTGAAATCTTGCAGAATGGAAAATTTTTAGAGCTGAGTCATTCTTCTGTCAAATAAGGGGTTTAAATTTAAGTGAAAACTGTATCAGTTACTCAACTCTCAAAGTTATCAACAACATAGACACTAAATACTAAGTGACCGAAATGGCTCTGCTCAAACTAAAGTTCTAGGGCAACAAAATGACATAGAATGGTAAGAAAATTTAAATAACCAATAGAAGAATTGTTAATGGAATAAACAAAACAGTGAAAAAGTGCCAAAATGTATATTTACTTCAGGTATAACTCACAATTCAATTTTTGTTTGACAATAAATAACACACTATTAACTGATTTTGGTTCACCCATCAATTGTTCTCCTCCAAAGAGACTATAGTATTAGAAAAATCTGGCATCAGTATCCTCTCATTTGTGAAATAATTTTTCAAAATTAATAAATAGATTTTGTAAACAATGTAAATAAATTAATAAACATTTTTCAGGAGCCTGAAAATTTCTTCCAAAAATAAAAATAAATTTTATAATATTAACATTAGTAAGAGTAATTAGAATTATGAAAATTTAAGTATGACTTAGACCATGTTGATCTGCATTTTTTTAAGGTAGTGACAAATTCAACATTAAAAGTTCCTATTTAATGAATTTGCATGTATTGCATCAGAAAATAAGTTATGAGATTAAAATAAAAACTGGAACCTGGTTATTATGGTAATTTTAATTAATGATTCTAAATCTAGCATCCTGTTTTTAACTCAAAGGAATATAGGTTTATGTGGCAAATAACCAAATCTCAAAAGTGTTGAATAATAATGTGCCATATTCATTTCACATTCTTCTCCTAAATTAGTACAAGAGGACTGGTCATTACTACAGAGGAACAAAGCTCATTCCAGCCCGACAGTAGACATTTCAGAAGATCTTTTTACCTCAATTGTTGAATTGCACATTTTGCACTGTGTGAAGTGCCCAGCATCATGAGTGACTCTTTGGTAAAGAGTGTACTACTCAGAAGAGTGGCAACCCAAGCTTCCTGCCCTAGCCCTGCAGTCTTCATGGCATTAAGTCAGTCACTTCACTTTGCCTCTCCTTTTCACAAATGCATAAAGTCTGAGATTAAACAAGCTTATTTCCATGGTGCCCTTTAGCTTTCAAATCTGGATGAACATGTCAAAACTAAAATTCATTATGAGTGAGAACTTTAAATTGGAATAAAGTGAATTTCTTGGAAAAGTTCCTTTAGTTGCTGAAACTTTAAACTATGTGAGAACAATGAATACCTAGGAGCAGATGGTGAAGTACGAACACATGACTACTTTCCAGGCCTTATTATTTTTCTTAATGGCATATCTAATTATTCATGTATTCTATTTTTTAATATATATTTTTTAGTTGTAGGTGGACACAATAACCATTATTTTATATTTATGTGGTTCCAAGGATTGAACCCAGTGCCTCACTAGTACTAGTCAAGCGCTCTACTGCTGAGCCACAACCCCAGCCCGTGTATTCTCTTTTTAATTATATTGTTATGAAACAGAGAGAAAGCACACATATCATTTAATTTTTCTAGAATAGAAACCATGCCTAATAATGCTACAAATATTAAGTGAAGTGAACAAACACAGGTAATTTATGAATATACATATATAGGTGAATGTTTGTAAAACTACTTAGATTTATTGCTGTTTAAAAAAGTATAGATTTGAATATTGGAATCCTGATTTCAGAAATGTTTCTTTGGCTCTCCTATTAAAATTCTGTGAACAAAGAACTAGAGAAGATTTTAGGCAAATTGTAAGTATTTCCTTGGATCAGGACTGATTAAATACATTTCTATTTCTCAATAATTGGGAGAATAATTCACATCATTAGAAATGGGGAGGAAAAATTACCTCTATCAGTTTTCAAAGCTCACGTCCCTAATCCTACTTCATTTCTTTAGCAGTGTGTCTGCTTCAGAAGCAAGTCTGCCAGTCATGAGGAGCTTTCCATGCTTTCAAGTGTATGCAATCATTTTTGCAAACAGTCTTATCCAATATCATGTTTATTGTGCCAGTTTTGTTGTACAATATTTATTATATCATTCCTGGTGATTAAATATAGTCAGGTTGTCCACTAACCAGAGATGCAAAATTTATTTACATTTTATTGTTTCTTTTTAGCTATACATGACATTTTGTCAAAATTATAAAAGCATAGAATATGTCTTATTCTAATTCTCTAACTCTGAGAGGCCCCCAGTACCTCTCCTCCTTTTTCTCTCCCTACAGCCCTGCTCCATTCCTTCTATTGATCTTTCTGCCACTTACCCATGGTTATTTTTAAAATTAATTTCTTGTGGACATACATGATGGTGAGATCCACTGTGATATATTCATATGTGTACATAGGAAAATTATGTCAGATGCACTTCACTGTTTTTCCTTTTCCCATTCCCTACCTCTTCCCTTCATCTGTCTTAGTCTACTCCATTGAACTTCTATTCACCTCCCATCATTATTGTGTGTTAGTTTTCACACATCAGAGAAAATATTCAACCTTTGGTTTTGGGGATTGGTTTATTTCACTTAGCATTACAGTCTCCATATCCATCCTTTCATGGGAAAATGTCAGATAGCCATTCTTCTTCTTTATGGATGCATAATACTCCATTGTGTATATATGGACACTTTATCCATTCACCTTTTGAAGGACACCTATGTTGGTATCATAGCTTACCTATTGTGAATTGTGCTTCTATAAACATGGATATGGCTGTGTCATAGTAGTATGAAATTTTAAAGTCCTTTAGATATATACCAAGCAGTAGAATGATTGGGTTAAATGGTTTCGTTCCTAGTTTTTTTTTTTGTTTTTTGTTTTTTGTTTTAGGAACTGGCAATGCTTTCCAGTGTGGCTGCACCAACTTGCAGTCCTACCAATAATATATAAGTGGACCTTTTTCCCCACATCCTCACCAACATTTATTGCTCTTATATTTTTGATTATTGCCACTCTGACTGAAGTGAGATGCAGTCTCAGTGTAGTTTCAATTTTTATTTCTCTAATTTCTGGAGATGTTGAACATTCATATTTCTTCTTTTGAAAAGTGTCTTTAGTTCCTTTGCCCATTTATTGATTGTATTCTTTGATTTTTTTAATCAAATAAGTTATTGTGCCTCTTATTCCAAAAGCGTGGATATGGATGACTTCCAAAGAACAGACAGGAAAGGTCAAGACATCAGAATAAACATACTTGTTTTCCAGGACGGGAACAAAGCTCAGGAATGGAGTGTCATAATAGTGTGCAAGTGTTTATAGATTGGGTGTATAATAAACTGTAATTTTTAGGTACCACTCACAGAGTAGGATCTTGAAAAAGGAGAAAAAAATATATTCAAAATCTGTGAATGGAGTGGGGCAAAGTGGTGCATGCTTGTAATCCCAGTGACTCAGGAGGCCAAGGCAGAAGAATTGTAAATTCAAAGCCATACTCAGTAACTTAGTGAGGCCCTAAGCAACTTAGTGAGACACTGTTTTAAAATAAAAAATATAAAAGGCTTGGGATGTAGTTCAGTGGTAAACTGCCTCTGTGATCAATCCCAGTGTCCCTAAAATATATATATATATATATATATATATATATATATATATATATATATATATATATGGAAATCCAAATTAAAAGAAGTTAATTTGCAAACTGTCGTCAGTACATTAGACTTCAAAGTTAATTAAGAGTCAAGATAGAAGCAAAATGGGAATCACAATGATTTGAAATCAGTAGGCATTTAAATTTTGGCTCATTTGTCGTTTGGAGTGAACTTGTGAAAGTCAGTTAATTCCTATTGGACTCTATCTTCATTTATCAAGTAAATGGAGTGGACTATAACCCAATGAAGATCTTTAACGGCTCTTTGCTTCTATAATCCTCTGTCAAATGCTTGCCAGGTCTCAAATGACTCTGACAGATTTGCAAAAACACGTGGGGACATCCATAAATACAAGTAAACATGACATCATAAATTAAAGATAAAAGTGTTGTGCTTTTTACAACAGTGCTCTTAGGTTTGACGAATTGAAAACATTCTTTAAAAAGCCAGGAAGCTCCAATAAGCCAAACTGGGGTTTTTATCCTCATTCTTTATTCAAATGGAAAGAAGAGCTTCCTCCAGTTTTCTTCTCTTCTTTATGTTGACTACAGTAATGAGGGCCTAGGGAATTCTTCGACTTTCCTAAAAGGTTTCCTCTTATTTCAGGCAGGATATGTGATTCATAATGAATATATGTTGCTATTTTTGTCATGAACCCTCCCTAGAGAGCGCCTGCTGTTTTCTTATTCAGTTGAGGAGCTCACACTCACTTGTGGTCAGTAACAGCATGATACTTGCTGCAGCTTATACTTGCTATCATTGCTCAGCTTATTTATTTAATCCATTGCAAAGCCCATAAAGACGATCTATTTTTCTCTGTCTTCTTATCTCAATCCTTTTTCTCACTCTAACACCCTGATGCTGACCTTGCAGAGGCAGTTAGAAATCTAATGTATTTTTTCCCCTTATTTATTATGTTTCCACCTAAAGACTACTTTTCCCCATTCTGCATAGTCCTGTGTTTTATTTGGGCTGCCTTCGATGCAATAAGGACTTGCCAGAAGACATTTGCTGTAAATATAACATTTCTTTATTTAATGGCTAATATGAAATGGATTGGGAGGCCACTGGGAATATGTGGACATAGTAAATGAGGTAGGGGGCTATTCCTGCAGGAAGGGACAGATTTTCATAGTTTGTAAGGGAACTGAATGAGTTTGTCTCTCTCATCTCACATCCTCATAGCAGTAGTTACTGTTAGGAAAAAATAAGCAGACTATTCCAATCACAGCTTGAAAACAGTTTTTCTAGTCCCACACAATCCACTGGGGTAGCCTGGCAACCCAGAAGCCCAGTAGTGACAGATATGAGCAGCAGGTGAAATGACCTCCCACTATTCTGTCTGCTGCTGGTGACAAGAGATCTGTATCTACCCATACTTACGGAGGATGCCTACTTCTGAAAAGCATTAATCAGTACCTTATCAAAGTAATTTGCCTGTCAGAGTATTGTTGATATCAGGCTTTAAAAATTGATATTTTGTTCTCTGCTACCTTTTTTTTATTTCCTTTCCAGTGACTCCCTACAAAAACTATCAAATAATTCGTTACAATAAAGATGTATTTATCAGATATTGAAACTATATTAGGTATATTTGAGACAAATTAACTTTCCTTACTAATAAGGTATATTCTAATTCAGAAAGGAACTCTGTTTATAGTAATATTAATCTCTAGATAATTTGAAATTCTTGTTTTTACTGTTATCAAACTACTTGCAAATAAAATTCGGCATAATTGCTTAAATATCATACAAGAGAATCTAAAGTTATTTGTAACTAGTCAAACATAATACATAATTATTTCATATAGTACAAACTTGATATCACTAATCTGAAAATCTAAAAATCCAGAAGGCTCTGAAATCTGATACTTTTTGAGCAATGACTTTTGGAGCATTTCCGATTTTTGGATTTATGGATTAGGTATGCTCCTCAATTGGTAAAATGTATGGAACCATTGCAACATCCAAAAATTCTAAAATCTAAAAAAAAAAAATTATTCCCAAATATTTTGGAAAAGAGATACTTAACCTAAGTAGCAATATGTATTAGAATAAATAAAAAGAGAACTGCAAAATGATAAAAAAAACCCATCATGTGATTATAATAATTAATAGACCACTTAAATAGAAAATAATAAAAAAATAGGTCAGTATGGACATATTGACCCTAAGGGGAAAATAGAAATCATTGCTGTTTTTTTTTCTCATGCAATTTAATTTAGAGCTATTTTCCTTACCAAAGTGATTCAAAGTAAACAGAAAATTTGGTATCTATTTTTTTAATTGAAAAACATTCATTCCGTGTATTTATGGGGTACAATGTGATATTTGATATATGCATATATGACCAGGTTGTATAGCACAAATAAAGTAGCATATATCAAACTATTTGTTAAAAAGAATTTATTTATTTGTTTTAGTTAGGTATATATGGCAGCAGAATGCATTTTGATTCATTGTACACAGTTGCAGCACAACTTTTCATTTTTCTGGTTGTACATGATTCAAGGTCACACCATATGTTCAGTCATACATATACCTAAGACAATGATATCCATTTCATTCCACCATATTTCTTTCCCCCTTGTCCCTCTCCTCCCATCCTTCCCCTTTGCCCAATCACAGTTCCTCCATTTTTCCCATGCCCCCCACCCCATTTATGGATCAGCATCACTTATCAGAGAGAACATTCAGCCATTGGATTTTGAAGATTACCTTACTTTGCTTAGCATGATATTCTCTAAGCATTTACCTGCAAAAGCCAAAATTTTATTCTCTTTTAATGCTGAATAATATTCCATTTTGTGTATATATGCCAAAGTTTATCCACTGATCAGACTATTTAACATATCCATCAACTCCTTCAACATATTTTGTACTGAGAACATTCAAAATCTATATTTTTTTTGCAATTTTGAAATATGTAACACATTTTTTACTATAATAACCTTGATACACAGTAGATTTTTAAATTTAATTCTCTGACGTCTGCTTCCTGAAGCCCTTTATTGCCTATTATGACAAGAAAAATACATTAGCACTCTATGAGACAGAACTTTTTGATCCAAAATGGTAGAAAGACATTCAATAGAAGTTGTTCACTCTTATCCTCAAAAGCATTATTGTCTGTCTCTGGTGTGTAGCCTCTAATTTTCTCTTATTTTTTCCCCACATTTTAAAAAATTGGTACATTATAGTTATATATAATGATGGGATTTGTTGTTACATATTCATTCATGCTCACACTCTACCAATATAATTTGCCTAATATCACTCCCCAGCACTCCCCCCCTCCCTCCTTACCACCCACCCTTTGGTCCCTTTCCTCTACTGATCTCCCTTTAATTTTTTTGAGATCTACCCCATCTTTCTTTTTCTTTTTCCTGTCTAGCTTCTGCATATGAGAGAGAATATACGACTCTTGACCTTCTGAGTTCGATTTATTTCACTCAACATGATGGTCTCTAGTTCCATCCATTTTCCTTCAAATGAAATACTTTTATTTTTCTATACTTTTATTTTTCTATATGGTTGAATAAAATTCCATTTACAATAGATCTGGAAAGCTTATTTCCTCTAACTTGAACATTGTCACCTTCTCCCCATGTCCCTCATTTTCCAGATTCTTGTACCCACCATTCTATTCTCTAATTTCACCAGTTTGTTTTTTTCAGATTCCATATGTAACTGAAATCTGTAGTATTTGTCTTTCTGTATCTGTGTATTTCACTTAATACGATGTCTTCTACATTTATCCACGCTGTTTCCAATGACAGTATTTCCTTCATTTTCAAGACCAACTAGAACTTCATATTGTATATATATTTTAATTTCATTATCTATTCTTTCATTCATGAACACTTAACTTGATTTCATATCTTGGTTATTGGTGAGTGCAGCTTATTCATTTTGAGATATTGTCCTCTATTAAGTAAAAGATGCATCTTGGAATCAGGCATCCTTAGGTTCAGTTTCTAGATCTACCGTTCATTGCTATGTGATCCTAGAAAAACTACAGAACCTCTATGAACTTTAATCCTCATATTTTAAAAAGTCTATAAGACAGTTATAAGTGTAAAAGACAGTTAATGTCAAATATCTGGTGGTTCTCATATAGTGACTACTCATTCATTGAAGGTTTTTACTAAAGGAAGAAGTCAAATCTTTCCCTAGTTGCCTCTAATTCGGCTACTTTGAAGCCATTTCACATGTTTTCAGGGCTAAAAGTGAAGTAGTCTTATTCCTCGGGGACATGTTACAATTGAATGCTGTCCTGCTGCTTATGGCCAAGGTGATCATTGTCCTAGAACTCTCCCTGGGGGTACCATGGTATGCTCCTCACAGAAGCTGGGATTTTTGCCCATTGGAAAAGGGTATCATTTCCCCCTGGCATCTGTTATGGAAACCCACCTGGAGCAGACACTAGGTGCTCAGACTTATGCTTTCCCTTTTAAATTTCACAAGCTGTACCCTGGTCTTTTCCACCTGTCTCTACTCACCTTGTTCCACTTCATTCCATACGAATCACAAGAACAATCTTCAATCTCTGAGCTCAGGATTTGGTTAAGCTTTTGGAGAATTTAAGATATGAGACACACTGACTTTATCAGATTGTGTGTGTCCATTCATACTGATATTTGGCTTCTACGCCAAGGAATGCTTCATGAGGAGTCTCAAAAATTATGGAAATGGCTCAGTTACCTCTAAGAACTTCCGCATATCTACAAATCACCTAAGAGTGATTTCTTGAGATAGATAGTGGCATACCATAGGGTAGGAAGCACCAAATAGATGAAAGAATATGGATATTTTTTTTTACATCTCAAGCTTTCCATAGAGAAGAGGAATTGGTTACCTAAGGCATATATGACAGAGGAGCTTGAGCTAGGGGTTATATTTGGGGCCATGTGTTTATTTCAACACACAAAAAGAAAAACATTTTGATCTGGTGATTTCTATTTTCCCCAGAAACAGGGAGGAAGGTACTACCTAGAGAAGAAATGATAAGCTTTATCTACAAGGAAGGCTGGTAATAACTATTGTGTCCAAAATTTTATTGCCTTTTTTCATCCTCATTTTTGTCCATCAGAAAAAAAAAAAAAAACCTCAATATTTAGGTATGAGATTCTGCAACTTCTTATTGATGTCCTCTAAACAAATCTAAACTGCCCAGTTCTTTATCAATCACAGATATTTATTCATTGACAACTAAAATAAAGGAAATTCATTGACTACTAAAATAAAGGCAATGAAGGAAATGACCAGGTTGTATAGCACAAATAAAGTAGCATATAACTGTAGCAGGCATTTTTAGAAATTTTTTTCTTTATGGGCTCTGTGTTCAAGTTCCTTCCTGCTTGAGGAACTATCCCATATGAAGCTCACATGAGATGGAATAAGAATAGGCAATGTCCCTTCCTCCTTACCCTTCTTGTAGCTAGTGTTTGGATGTATAATGTAGGCAGAGGTCATTTGTCCCCTTGAAGAGAAAAACTTTACCCTGAAAACCAGTGACACAAAGACCAAAGGACCACTTAGGAATTATTTACCACAGTAAACAGAGTCCAGTGGTGATGTACAACGAGCAGAGAGGGCGTGGCCCACAGCAGTGCCTATGTAGGGTCATTCCTGTGGCTTGAGTTGGACTCTGATTTTTGTTATTGAGTCTCTGGTGTTTCAGAACCTGTTTCTTCAGCCTCACTTGGATATTTTGTCTGATTTCTGTTGCTTGTCACCTAAGAAGGTCTGACTAAGGAAACATAAATACAGCTCCTTTCCATATACCCTTTCTCAAGGATTCAGTCTGTTTCCATCTGGTGCCTTTATTTACCATTTTGGCATAGTTTGCAGGTTGCTGTAGTCCCAGCTCCTCTGAAGATGGGGTGGGAAGACCACTTGAGCCCAGGAATTGGAGACAGTCTGGGAAACACGGTGAGACCATGGACTGTGTAACCAAGCAGGGTTTTCCATCCTCACATCAGATGAAGTAGACTTCAAACCAAAGCAAAACTGACTTGAGAAAAAATGAAAGGTGATCCTGTGTGATCACCAAGGCTGCCTATGCTCTCACTTGATTGTCAATTTTTTTTCTACATAAAGGAGCATAAAATCATTAATTTAGTGCAGAACCATGTGACATCCATGTTTTCCTACTCCTTGGATGCTAGAGGAGAATATTTTCTTCATTCCAGTTTCTGTGAAAGCTTATGTATCCTCCTGCGTCAATGCTAGCTGCAATTAAAGTTTTGTAGGCTGGGAGGTTCAAGGTTGAGGGACTGCCTCTGGTAAAAGCCTTCTTGCTGGTTGTATCTCTCTGTGGAGTCCCAAGGTGGCACAGGGACCATGGGGCCAGATAGAGCAAGCTTGCTTATTTGAATCTAGTATCTATTTCTAGGTCTTTGCCATAACTAGATTGCCCTGAGTTTGAATAAACTCACAGACACAGCCCTTCTGAAAATCATTAGAAATACTATTCAATAGCAGGGTAAAGAGCTGAATATAAGGCTAGAAAAGAAAATAAACTTACTTGAAAGATAGCTGGGGAAATATAAAATGCATTAAAGGAAATCTGCCATATGATAATGCACGGTCAATTTACAAGAATGTGGAGAGAATTTAGGAAGTAGTTGGAAATTTTCCAGTTGAAATGCATTTTTACAATATCTCAAAAATCTAGAAAGCACTTGACTATTGAATACACTCACTTAGAGTTACAAAATAAACATGCCTTTGACATTTAACTGCTTTTAATTCACTACGAAAGTTCACCATCATCTTTTTACTCAGTCTTTATAAACTCAGTTAATTCATTGCCACCGATGTACCCCTTTCCATAATAAACCAGAGAAATATGAGCACTTGCTCTGGGATTTTTTAATATCACCATTTGGGACCATTTGATGTAAAATTGGCAAATATGACAAGATAGATTCTTTCTGGTGTCTCAGCTAGAGAGTGCTAGAGCCAGAGAATCTGAATCTTTAGGTCTATAATGATGTGACTGTTCCCTCTTTTGTTTTTTAAATTTTTATTTGTTTTAATTAGTTATACACGATAGTAAAATGCATTTTTGCACTTTTATATATCATACATAGATGAGATATAATTTCTCATTTTTCTGGGATATAATTTCTCATTTTTCTGAGTGTACATGTTGCAGAATCATATTGGTCATGTAGTCACATATATACATAAAATAATAATGTCTGTTTCATTCTACTTTCTTTCCTATCCACACATTCACTCCCCTCCTCTCCCATCACTTCTTTCTACCTAATCTAAGATAATACTATTCTTCCCTAATGCCCCCCACCTTATAATAAATTAGCATTTGCATATTAGAGAAAACATTTAGCCTTTGTTTTTTTGGGATTGGCTTATTTCACTTAGTATGATATTCTCCAACTCCAACCATTTACTGGCAAATGCCATAATTTTATTCTTTAAAGCTGAGTGATATTCCATTGAGTATATATATACCACATTTTCTTTATCCATTCATCTATTCAGGGACACCTAGATTGGTTCCATAGTCTAGCTATTATGAATTGAGCTGCTATAAATATTGTATATAAAGTATATGCTTTATACTTTACTAAACTTAATCACAGGATTTTTAATTTGTTTGGAAGGAGAAGTGTGTTCTCAGGGGGTTAGTGTCACAAACGACTTACAGCATGCCCTTTGATAAATATGGAGGTGCTGCTCTTGACTGTGAGACCCTGGACTCATGATGCATATACTCCTCACAGTAAAGTGGGACTCTCAGGACACTGGCTGTCCACTACAGATGAGGTGAGGAAGCCAGTTCTTCTACTGTTCCTTGGATTTTTAATTTCAGATTTGCCTTTTCAGGTGGCTTGAAATCAATTAGACATCTGTGTTTCTGCTTTCTCATATCTAATTGGAACATTTTACTAGATAATTCTAACTTTGATTATTTTTATGAAGCATTTGCTGAGTCTCTGGGTTGAAAATTGGAAGATAAAAATTAATATCGCTGCTACCACACCTAATAATGATATCTCCTTTATATTTCTACTGTTACTTTCATCTTGGCAACTCTGTTGCAATTTGGTTTTGTTCTATTCTTTCTCCTTCCTCATATGTTCTGTTCAGTTAACTATATTGTTTACTTACTGTATCCTAAGTGACATATTTACCTATTGATTTTTCTTTTTTTTCCAAAAGTTCTCACAGTTCATTATCTCAAAATGGAAAAGAAAACAAATCAAACACTTAATTAAGCTTAAGCTTCACCCAATCAGTATTCTACTTTGCTCTGTCAATCCCCACAAGGTTGTTGAATTTATGATCGACACTGACTGTCCTTGTTTTCTACATTATTCTTCTGATGAATCTTTTGAAAATGACTTAACTGATCACCAGTACCTTTCTTAATCCAAACTCAGTAGGTTTTCTTAGTTCCAATATATTTGCCTTTCTTCTGTAAGACTTTGGTAAATTTTCAAACCTCCTAAAATCTTCTCCTTTCTCTGATTAAAAGATCTGACTCTCTCCTAATCAATGGATTATATTATCCAAGAAGGTCCATACAAGCATGACTTCCTCTCTAAATTTTGTTGTTTACTCTCCTCTTCCCTTAAATTGGTCACTTTCAAGCTTACAAGGTGACTCTGTAGTCACCTTAGCAACTTATTTAGGTATAAACTTTTGTGTCAATTCCTTTGAATTTTCTCATCACCTTACATCACCTTTCTTTGAATGTGTACATGAGCAAAATGGTGATCAAAACAGGATTTTGTTGAAGCACTGAACTTAAAATGAAAAAAGAACAACATCTATTGGCACAGGTAATTTTGTTTCTAAAGTTTTGATATCTTAAAATGAAAATGTGTTTTTTTTTTCAATTCAGTAAATAAAGTTGAATTTTAAAATGAGCATATGTACTGAAACTAAATAAATTTAAGTAACCCAGATAGACCTCCAAACCCTGCTCAATGGTTTTGCTAGACTATCAAGTATCCTGTAATAAATTTATAAAGTTTCCACCTGCTTATGTCAGAGAAGAAGAAAAAAATATTAATACAGAATCCATATGCCTTTGTGAAGAAAATGGATATTTGACTTTGGGTGAAATTATAAAGTGGAGGATAAGGAGATAAAGTAACTTAATATCTAGAAGGCAGCTCAATAATATTTTGAAATAAGATCAGGAGACAATGTCATCATACTACCTGGATTTTTGCTAAGAACTAAAAGTTTGATCATCATGGTTGCATTTTGTGTTATTCAAAGCAATAAAGGATAATAGGGTGTTTCTTAGTTGTATCATTCACAGAGCAAAAAGTATTTATGGATTTCAATCCCTTTCTCAAAATTGTATTTTCATCTTTAAGAGGAATAATGATAAGGATGACTTAAACAATTTTAGTTAAGCTTGCTATTTTTTATTGAAATCATTTTAAAACTCGCACATAACAGAGTCAGTAAATAAAAACATATCTTAGAAAAACACACCTGAGCAATAATCTTGGTGGCCAAGCAAGTGAAATTCAAGCAATGAAACTAAGTTCATTCAATACATTCCTGAAAGATGACTTAGTAAATGTGGCTGCTTGGAGAAATGTATTGTGTTTGTTTCATCATGATAAAAGCTATTTGTCTTTAAAACATACAGAGAAATAAAAATAACTTAGCACCTCTCAAAAATATAGGGAGTATGCTAAAGAGTGTGTCACAGGGAAGAGGAAGCTATTAGCTATTAGATCCTCTATTGATCAATTAGGATCAGAATATTTTTATGTTGTGATTTAGAAATTCTTCGGGATTCAGGACGTAAAAAATAGAAATATGGTGTAAAAAGTTGTAAATTGATGTCTTTGCTATTATTTCCAACACACATGGGTTGTGTCCATGGTCTCTAAAAGCATTTCAAAGCAGTGTTAAATTTACATAGTATTGTAGGATTTTGAGTGATGTACACATCATAGAATATTTTTTTTTTCATACACTTCTTACCTCTGATTTTAAGATGGTGGAACAAATGAGGAAAAAAAGGAAGATAATACAAATGTTCTGTGAAAATTTGATAGAAAAATAGAAAGAATTGGAAATACTTAAGCTCTTACAATAAAATTTAAGTATTTTTAATCTTTTTTTTTCTATCCATCTTTCTTTCCCAGAGCACAGATCTATGCTTCTATGACATGATATAAAAAACAATATAAAGCCCAGTGTGGTGGTATACACCTGTAATCCCAGCAGCTTTGGAGGCTGAGGCAGGAAGATCAGGAGTTCAAAGCTAGCCTCAGCAAAAGTGAGGCACCTCCCACTAAGGTCAGTGGGACCTTGTATGTAAATCTAATATAAGATAGGGCTCGGGATGTGGCTCAGTGGTCAAATGCCCCTGAGTTCAATCTACAATATCAAAAAAAAAAAGATAAGAAAGAAAGAAAACCTGGAATTATGTAAAGAAATTTAAAAACCATGGCTTATGGGATGTAGTCATGAAAGTTAACATCTTGGTTCAAAGAAGCATGCAACTAAGACTAAACTATAAATTATCATTACATAATATACTTATAACTATAACTCTCATACATTCCAGAGTAAATTATGATTTTACTGGTAACATTCATTAAGTTATATATCACTGCACTATGTAAATAAAACATGCGAATCATCGCCTTGGGATGAAACAGGTGCACTCTAACACACATATAAGCTATACATGGGTGATGGTGATGATTCATTGTGAAGCCATCTCTTCAGTGAGGGGGCACCCTTTTGAAGAAATATCTTCAATATGAAGATCTATTTTAGCTCTCAGTTTTTCCTAAAGATATTCCATTTTTTGTCCTGCTGTAAAATTACAGAGATTTAATGCTAGTAAAAACTTTTGAACACATTTCCACACGAGCAGAGTTTACTTTTATTCATTTTGAAGAAATTAACGCTACTATTGATTGCCCCCCCCACAAAGATGTAGAGATCACTTTCAAATAGCTGTGTTATTGCTTATTATGACTTATTCTTGCTAGATAGGAAAAAGAATGGGAATGGATATACATATACATATATATGTGTACACGTACATATATATATTATGTGTATATATATATATATATATATATATATTCTATATACATATATATATATGTAATCTGTTACTGGACAATTATGTGGACTCCATATCATGGCTATTGTGAGTAATACTTCAATGGACATGGGAATGTAGGCATCACTTCAGCATACTGACTTCATTTCCTTTGGGTATATGAACAATAGTGGAATTGCTGGATCATATGATTATTGTATTTAATTATTGGAGGAAATTCCATATTGATATTCATAACAGATATATTAATTATATTTCTACCAACAGTGCACAAGGGTTCCTTTTTCTCCATATCCTTGCAACATTGATTATTTTCTATGTTTTTGATAATAGTTATTCTAGCAGTTAGGAGGTAGGTTTTGATTTTCATTTCCCTGACAATTACTGATGTTGAGTGCCCTTTCCTATACCTTTTGGTCATTTCTATTGTCATCTGTTGAGGAAAGTCTACAACATACAAATACTAAATCATGAAAACAGAACACCTGAAAAGATCAATGACAAATAAGAATAAATCAGTATTTTTGAATATGCCATCAAAGAAAAAGCTGAGTCTTCCACAAATTAAGTCACAAAGGATCAAGCACCTAAATATAAGACTTGAAAGTGTAGCTGAAAGAAAAATATTAGAGAAAAACTCCATGTATTTTGTCTAGGCAAAGATGTTTTGGCTATGACCTCGAAAGCCTGAGCAACGAAACAAAAATTGCCAAATGGTATTGCATTAGAAATAAAAGCTTCTGCACAGCACAGAAAACAATCATTAGAGTGAAGAGATAACACATGGGCTGGGAAAAAACATTTTGAAACCATGCATCATTGAAACAGCTAATATCCAAAACATATGAAGAGCTCAATAGCAAGAAAACAAATAAGTTGATTCGAAAGGGAACCAGGGGGAGGAAGTAGGATAAGAAAGTTAGTAGTGAATAGAATTGATTGAATTATGTTGTATGTATTTATGGATATGTAACAATAAACCCCATAATTATAATGCACTTTTATGGTTTAGTAATGAGGTAGGCCCTAAAAACCCATGTACCAGACACTGCAGGAATGTTCAATGGTGAAAGAGTTGGAGTGTGAGAATTGTAACTTAATCAGTGGGGGAATCCACTGATGCAGGTTAACTGGAATGGTAACTGGGTAGGTAGGGTGTAACTAGAGGAGATGGGTCCCCGGGGATGTGCCCTGGAAGTGTGGTTCTCTCCTATGGCCCCTTCCCATTTCCTGGATCCCCCATGAGGGGACCAGATTTCCTCCACTGGGCCTTCCCCCATGAAGTTCTGCCTCACCTTGTCCCAGAGTGATGAAGTGGGTAGTCCATAGACATATAGAGTCCTCTGCTACTGTGAGCCAACATAAGATTGTTCTCCTCTAAGTTGTTCATATTGGGTATTTTGGTCATAGCAATGCAAAAACTGGTTAAACTATGCCTATATTTTGTTAATATAAAACATTATTTCATACAAAATAGGTGCTACTCTGATGAATTTTGTATTTGCCTTCTTCCTTTCTAATTTTAAATGCTTCCAATTTTGAACATCAGTTATTCTCATTTAAATGGTGTTTAACAGTAGAAATATCATTGTAAACCTTTATTTTTCAACTACCACAAAGAAGCTATCAATCAGAAGATGTTTGTTATCTTTTTTTATTTATATGGTTTTTTATTCCATGCAACTTTTTATATTTATACTTTTAAAATATTTTTATTCATAACTTCACAAAAAATAAGTAGTACACAGGTATCATCTTTTATATATTTTTATACACCTAATAGTTACTATGAAATGACTACTTTTTGTATATGTTTATTCTTCTAAATTTAAACTGAGTTCATTCTAAATATCTCCACTAACTCACAATATTTTTTATCCTAAAATTACATCATGATCATTTATTGAGGCAGCAGTCAACTTTTCTAACTTTTGTTAAACCACATTCAAATGACTCATAGTTGGTTTTGCATTTGACAGAGATTATTCAGTAAACTTCTGTCTAGCGAGATAATGAAAATCACTTCCACTGGGATTAAAAAGAGAATCTCATAAAAATGTTATCATCACTGAAAGAAATAGTTAATAGAAATATCATGTCTTCTAAGAGTTTTTTTTTTTAATAAAAGGCTAAAATTTCTACCCAAGTTACTTATATTCAACATTAATATATTCCATAACACTTTGGAAACATTTGTGTGTGTGTGTGTGTGTAAGCTTTGTCCATACCCCTAAAATCTATAACCATCTTAAAGGCTTGTTCAATGCCAGGGAACTTAAATGAAGAATCAAAAATCAAATCAGTGAATATTCTTACTATACGGATCCATTCAAATTCCAATAGGGGTTACAATCAAGTTTTTCAATATATGATTAAGAGCTGTCATGTCTTTCTGTTTTTCTCTACAAAACCATTTGTGGAGGTGTCTGGAATTCTGATGAAGCCCAAGGTCAATCCCCCTGAGTAGACTCAAATCTAGCCAGAGAATAGTTTGTCTGCTTCAGTTTACAAAAGAGAGACCAAACATGACTTATCTTGGCATGTTTGAGTGCTTCGCCTAATCCTAAAACATTCTCATCTTTTCTTCCATGAGCAAGCATGTAAGCAAACAAAACAAGACTATCTTTACCAATGACGTATTTGCCTATTAAAGGACAAGTTAATATGAGACTCCAAAGGCTGGCACATTAAAAATAAGTGTAGCATGGTTTGAATATTTCCCAAGAACTTTCTTGATTTTATATCAACATTCAAAACATTATAAAATAAAATATCATAAACTCAGAACAATAATGAAGATAATCAGAACCTCCTTAAAATTTTCAATGAAATAAGAAAGTGTGCAAAAAGAAGGATTTGAGGATTATTCCAAGAACTGGAAGAATTATTCAGAAATCATCTTCAAATTTGAAGGCAGAAATAGACAATGTTTTCCAAATTGAACTCTTATACCTAAAAGTGACTTTGGCATAATTATTGGGGTAATTATACAACTGAACAAAGGCATCAGAAAGCAAAACATAATCGATTTACTCTGAAGTTGAAATATGCAAATTATATTTTATTTTGTACTAAATTTTTGAACAGCATACAATTAGAAAATGTATATCCATGAACACTAAACATTACCATGCTCTATTAGAAATCTAAGCAACATAAATGCAGTTACTGTTTTAAGAAATAAATATCCATATAAGTTGGCATGGTTCAACTCTTCATATACATCATAATGACTGGAGATGTAATATTGACACTACCCTGGGAAAAGAATAAATTAACTGATTGTACACCTTAACCCTTCTTAATTTTAAATTAATTTTTCACTATAGGTTTATTACTGAAAAAGAGTAAAAAAATTTACCAATGTAAAGATTTTAGTATGGTCAAAAAATTGACCATAAAAAAATTTTAAACAAGTTAGAATCGTTGGCTCTGCAAAAGGTTGCAGAGATTTTATAGTGTGCTGTATTTTAAGGACCAAACAGAGTGAAGCAACATAGTCAAGCAATTAAAAATAGCATTAACAACATACATTAGGCCCCAAGTGATTGTAAGTAATCCAGCCAAAATATAAACCTATTCAGCCTTGAATTGTCTCCTTTCTTCAATGTCAAACTCATGTCAATAACTGACAATAGGTACCTTTCAAATACAACTCTTTTATCTATTGCAAATGGATGGAAAAATTTCTGAAGAAGATATCGAAAGAGCCAAAACATTTATATCAGAAGTTGAACACCTGAGGGTAATCTAATTCAAAGTACAGGTAATTTTTCAAACTAACTGGTAAGCCTCCAGAGTGATAGTTCAGCTATTAATCTACAAAAATATATCAATTTGACACAATTATGAGGGCAGTAAACATTTCAGTTTATAGTAGTCAATTAACATTTGAATTGTTCTTACAAATATTTCACTAAGAACTTTCTACTTGAGGTTATGGCAGAGTAACTGTATTGGAGAGAATTCAATACCTATTTATGATGAATGGCTTTAGTAAACTAGTGATAGAAAGAAATATCATTACCTTGACAAAGTCATTTATGAAAACTTGTTACTATAAAAATTATTACAAAACACACTGCTTTCTTCCTCAGTGTGGGAACAATACAAAGTTTGTTTTTATCACTTTAAGTAATTTATGAGTCAATATTTTATGGAATGTCTTGGTCATCACATACAATACAACAAGGCAACGAAAACCTGCAGATTGCAAAAAAAGTCATGTTGCCATTATTTATAAATGACAAAATTCTGGCATAGAAATTCTTAATGCATCTTAGAAACTTCAGTGAATAAGTAAATCTTTCAATGTTGTGTGATGCAAAGTCAATAGAGGAATTTTAAAAGAAAATTATTTAGAGAATTTTTTAATAGAAAATATATTTTAAACTTTTAATAAAAATTCAAAAATGAAGTTATACAACTGGTCAATGGTCATAAAAAGATGCTCATTAACTTCAGATTATTTTCCTTTTTTTCAGATAGGTTCAAGTTACTATCCATGTACATATTTAAAATTTTGTAAAAAAAAAAAGTATATCAAATTGTACTAGATTTCTTTTCCTTTTCTATCAGTCTTCCCCCTATTCTCTTGCTTAGTTACTCATAAGGGTAGTATTTTAGTTCTTCAAATTCTTTCAACTTCAGGAAAAGTTCTCCTGTCACTTGTCTTATTTTTCTACCACCTAAGCATATGATCATTTTTATCATTTTCTTCTAATTTAAGTTGCCAGCCTGTTTCTAAGTTATCAAACTCATAACATGGGTGAAAAAAACTACCCTCAGCGTTTCCTACAAACCACTTCACACCCTGAGTACTTCACCACAAACTATCAATTTAATTGAAAGGTCCACAGTATAAATGGCAATCGACTAGAAACTGCAATATGTGAGAACATATGGTAATACTTACGCAAATGAATTACAGCCTACACACAGTTCCCTCAGAGAATAGTGACATGCTTGGTTTGCTCTTTGCAGTTAGCCTGCCCCAAGATGGAGTATGGTATCAACTTAGTAGCTTCATGGTGGAAGAAAAGTCTATAAATCCATATGGATACTCTTCCTGAATGCATTGCACTTTCTATTTGGAAACATCATGTTTGCATAACCAGCTACTCCAACAGATTCTTTGCTAAAATCAAGAATAAAATCCACAGAAATTCTACATGAGATTGGTAGGTACAGAATTTCTTAAAAGCTGACAAAAGAAATAAGAAATCAGCAGAAGAATAAAGATCTAAGTAGGTTTTTGCACAAAGTGTGGAATGGAGTTTTATGAAGACAAAAAAAATTACTCCTCTATTCTGTAAAGAAAATGTCGCAGAGGCCCAGTCCTCTTCCATACTCGGCCT
This sequence comes from Ictidomys tridecemlineatus, assembly GCF_052094955.1. Classification (NCBI taxonomy): domain Eukaryota; kingdom Metazoa; phylum Chordata; class Mammalia; order Rodentia; family Sciuridae; genus Ictidomys; species Ictidomys tridecemlineatus. The sequence continues at coordinate 54,529 of NW_027522705.1, forward strand.
TACACCCATGCATTTTGGAGTCAGAGTAGATCTCTGTTGGTGAGTTTTTCCTTCACTGCAGGGGCAATTTAGCTCAAGGAAGGAAAGTGAGAATTGCCTTAGATTTAATGCCCCTGGAAACAGTTGTCAAGTAAGACATGATGGGTGAGGATTTGGCATCTGAAAACCTAACCCTCTTGTCCGTCATGGTACATTCTGAGAAATGATGTGTACAGTGTTTCCTAGAATCCTCAGTACCATCAGGGTATTCCTTTGCCCATAGTGAATAACTTCCTTGATAATGGACACTTTATTGATTTCCTTTCTCTTTATCTTACTTTCCCGTTCCCTAGCAGTATTTTCTGAAATTTATTTGTAAGTAACTAATCACACTGAGATTCTTGTTTTAGTGACTGTTTTTTGGGGGAAGACCAAAGAAGAGGAAATAGAACAATTAAATACAGAGAAGGATATCAAAGGCTGTATGTATGTCTTTGGTAAATGAAATATTTTAAAATTGCAAATAAGATTTATATAAAGTCTGTTGGATAATTAGATACCCCTGAGTCTAAACCGAATAAACACATGCAATATTCCATGAGGAATATTAATCCAAAAAGAGAAATTTTAAGCACAATTCATGCCATTCCAAAGTTTAGAAAAATGGGGATGATTGTTCTAATCTTATGTCTCTTCTATCACATACTTTACCTCTTAACAAGCACAAGGAAAATTTTCTAATTTTGCTATTTTTAAAGTCCAATTCTGGGTATCACTTTTCATTGAAATTTCTGGAAATATGAGGGACTGGCTTTCTCACTTTTCACCTTGTTGTTTTTATATAGCCTGGTAATTCAATTGGCTTTCTGGTCTGTGTTCTTTTGCCTCCTGTGTGGCTTGAAGGGTAATCTGCTAGCCTCCTGTTGTGGCTTTGATCAGGTATGTACCAAATACTCATGTGTTGAAGATGTGGTCCCCAGAGCATTAATGTTCAGAGGTAGGGCCCTGGGGAAGGGACTGGATCATGAGGGTTCCCACCTCCCCAGTGGATTAACAGATTAATGGCATTAGTGGGAGATGGTGAAAACCAGGAGGGGGGACCTTGCAGAAGGAGTGAGTCCTTGGGAGTATGCCCTTGGAGTTTATATCTTATTCCCAGTCCTCTCCCTCCCTCTCTTCCTCACTCCTTCTTTCTCTGCTCTCTGGCTGCCACAACATGAGCAGTTCTCTGCCCTGCCCTTCTGCATGGTGTCCTGCCTTATCTCAGTCCCAAAGCAATGGAGGCAGCCAATCATGCACCAGAACTTCTGAAATTATGGGACAAACTAAATGTTTCCTTCTTTAGGTTTTTAATATAGAAAATATATTGGTCACAGTGATACAAAGCTAACACAGCATGCTTTCACCATCCTCCAACCAATCTACTGCCCATTCCTCCTAATAACATCTCACTACAAGAAAGTCAAGATGAAATAGGCAAGGAGGACCACTCCACACAGGCACGAGGGTCAAATGCACTCTCACTCCATTTCCAAGTCTCCATTTCTTCTGTCACTGACTGGATGAGCATTGAATTGCCTTTAGTTATCAAATGATAGCATCTATGATTTTATTTTGAGTGTAGGGCAGTAGAAGGCCCAGAATTATAGAAAATAGGCCATATACTACAATTCAATTTTAACAAAATTTTGCAATATGATTTTCAGATAAAAGCACGGCTAGCAATTAGATTTTTATTTTTGCCATTTTGATTTTTTTTGGTGGTGTTGTTATGGAGGAGAATAGAAAAATAAGGGAGATGGGAGATATAGGATTATATATAGAATACTTGCTTGCTTACTTGAAAATAAAAAAATAGAAACAGGAAAAATTTTCTCTCAAGATCAGGGTATATGAGCTAAAGGGCAAAGGGGCAAAGAGTAAAGATGTTGAGGAATTGTGGAAAGAAATATTCTGTAGTTTATTTTTCTCTCAAAACTCCTGCATGGAAATAACAATATGCTACACATGTTTTCAAAACCACAAAGAAAACTATTATAAGATTTTTTTTAAAGAATGGTATATGCTATAATATAAAATTAATAGGACTCTGATTATCTTATTGAAATTACCATGACAGGTGGGTAGAAGCAGAATATTTTCAATCCCTTATCATAATACAGAAGAGAGAAGGACCCTCTGGACTTGCAGAAGACAGATACAACAAGGAGCATATCATTAGGGACCAAACATGAGCTTGATATTTCACTGGACATTGGATTTATTTATTCACGTAATTTCAATTGAGCAACTAGTATGCACCAATGTGATAGATAGCATTTGTTAAGGTATAACACATTATGTATTTATGTTTTATTGGGGACAAAGGCAAAGAAAGAGAGAAAAAAAGACTGGGTCAGGGTTGGTGTAGTTTGTTTAGTAAGGTGATCAAAGAGTGTCTTGATGAGAAGGGCAACTTTGAAAATGGATATAAAGAAAGTGTCGAACTGAAAATAAAGAATGGAGAAAAATCATCTGCAAAATCATTAGGGAAGCCTGACTGGCATGGTAGTGTGGGTAGCTGAGAGGAGGGCCAACTAGAAGACAATGAGATCAGAGAGATAACTTTGCATAGTTCTTTGTGTTAAAAAAGTCATCATTAGAACCATCATATCCAAGAAGTCTTATGTACTGATTTATAGTTCCATCTTGCCTTAGTTAAAGAACAAATGGAAGCAGGGTAAAAAATTCAGTCACTTATTGCAATAATTTAAGTGTGAGAAATAAGAGATTTGGAACAGAGTAATAGTAAATAATAATGTATGACAGGGTTCTGGAAACAGAGCCCCCAAGATTTTCTGACATATCCAATGTGGAAGTGAAATAAATGAGTGAAAGATGATGCCATCCCTTGTGGCCAAAGAAACTAAAAGAGTTATCGTTTGAGATGAGGAACTCGATGGGTAGGTGAGAAAGGTAAGAACAGGAGTTGGACATTGTCACCCAGTATAGTATTGGCAACCCCACCCTTACAGGTAGTCTTAGTAAGGAGGAAAATTCCCTTAGCCCTTCCATCCTATGATAACTGACTTACACCATGATTCCCAATTAATTTCATACATCTTAAGTGAGAAATAGATTGCTGTGTGAGAAAAGGGAGTTATATTTAGTTTGAAAGGAAAATAATGCATTAGAGCATTTTTTTTTCATGATGGAACCACCATTTGACCCTGTTATCCCACACTTTGGTATATATCCAAAGGATTTAAAATCAGGATAATACAGAAACACAGCCACATCAATGTTTACAGCAGGTCAATTCACAATAGCCAAGCCATGGAGCCAACCTAGTTACCCTTCAACAAATTAGTGGATAAAGAAAATGTGGTATATATACATAGTGGAGTAATATTCAGTCATAAATAAGATGGACTTTATGACACTTGCCAGTAAATGGATGGACTTGGAGACTCTTATGCTAAGGGACTAAGTTAGTCCTCCAAAAGCCAAACGTCAAATGTTTTCTTTGATATATGGAAGCGAACCCATAATAAGGGGTGGGTATAAAAATTTCAATGGATTAGACAATGGGGAATCAGGAAAAGGGAGGGGAGATAAGAAAAGAAAAGTGGAATTAATCTGACATAATTTTCCTATGTACACATATAAAATCTTCACAGTGAATACCAATGTCATGTACATTCACATGACGGGAATCTGAACTTGAATAAGACATATTCCATGCGTGTATAATTATATAAAAATAAATTCTATTGTCTTGTATAACTAAAAAGAAACAACCAATAAATAAACTGATGTTATATCTCCTAATGATCTTAAAATCATCAATCCAATGGACAGGACATCATTCAGTCCTTACTTGATTTCTCAGCAAAATTCCACAAGGTTGGTTGCTCATCTTTCCTCAATCTTTTTCTTCTGTCCCTGTGGCCTTACATTCCCCCAATTTTAGACCATTCCTTTTAGTTTATACCCCAAGCTCACAATGCTCCGTTGGGCCATTAACTGAAAAAATTTGTCAAGTGTTAGACCTATTTTATATTCAGAATAAGCCCTTTCATTAAATATCTTGTTCACCTGAGTAGCTTTTGTTGCTAATGTTACTTAATTATTGTCTAAGTTAAATCTATAAAATTTATTTCTCATTTGAGACCAAAATAGGTGTTAGGGCAATTGGAGTAGGCACCCCAGTCAAATTCTTGGCCCACTCTTCTCTTTTCTTCTTTCACAGAAGTTCTTAGAGGACATTGCTCAGGTAAAATATCAAAAGCTAAGTCTTTTGATAACTGTTGCTAAATTCCCTCCAATGTGTTGTATCAATTTTTAGACTGTCACCAGGGATCTAGTAGATGAGATGGTTTTGTCTGTATCTTTTCTAATACAGAATGTTGTCATAATTTCTTCAATTAAATGTATGCTAATATTTTACATTTGTTAGAAACTTTCACTTTATTTTGTGAGTTATTAGTTTGATGTTCTGATCTTTTTATATTGAATGCTTATACTTTCTGACTTAATTTTTTTAAAAAGTATTAGAAATATATTGTCTAGTCTTGTCTATGAAAAGTATATTTTCCTTTGATTAAGTATTCTTTTAATTGACCTAGGAATGAAAAGAGTTATTTTTAAATTTATCCTCTAAATGTAGTATATTATATGACCTATAGAATACTAGATATACTTGAACTGAACAAGAGAGACCCTTCAGTGAAGACTAGATGGAAGAAAAAGTCATGGAATTAAGAGAAATTCTGCTTGCTCCTTGGAATATATTTATGTAGTCACTTGAGGACAAATTACATTTTTTTGTTTGAACTTGTTTTTAAATAGTAATTTAAACATAAAAACAAATTTGGTACTAATAAGTTGAAGTTGTTTATGTTATATGTAATAGTCACATGTATATGATGATTATGAATTTAATTGGCTGGCTATAAAATAATGTTTTCTAAAGTTTTTAATTTACTGTATAATTCTGTGAAATAATTTAATGTACTGTCTAATGACCTGGGTTATTCTGGTTCTTCATAATGTTTAGAATTGTACTTAATAGAATAAATTGTTTCATTGAACTAGAGCTTTACATATTTTCTCATTATCCAAGCTATGAAGGAAATGTTGTCCTTTACATTAAATCTCAATTATTTATGAAAATAATAGTGTGATTCTGAATGTTTTCATAAAACTTCTCTGGTCTTAATTAAATCTCTTCCAGGAAGAGATTGTTTAGAACTATAAGTATTTTTTTCACATAGGAAAAGACAGAAACTTGTTATATATTTATAAATTGGGAAATAGTGCTTGGGAGTAAATAACCTCTCTCTTTTCCTATTTTATATTCCCTAGACAATGTGATGAAATGCTGCATTTCATAATTGGCTTTTGAAAAAATACATGTGATAAGTTTTCAAAAATAACAGAAAGTAATAATTACTGTATTATTTCTCAGAATGTCATTCTCACACCTACTTTACCCTTATTTTATTAAATGAAAACTGAATAATGAGTTCAGATATTGCTCTTGCTTTTCTGAATTATATTACTGTTTATATATCAATTTGCAGAAATATGAGTTTCTTATATCTGTAAATGAAATTTTTTTATGAATTCTATTTTTTATCAATGGTAATATAGACGTCAGGTGATGGATTAGTGCTATTCAACTATTAACATAGAATTCAGCTTCTAAGTGATAGTTCATTGATAGATTTTTTTTTGTATAATGGTGCATGTTCCCTTTTGTGGTGAGATATTTGTATACAAATTATACTTTCTGTTGGTATATTTCTGTTTAATATTTTACATCTTATGGTTTTCATCAGCCATCAGCCAATACCCAGCCTCACATCAACTCATAATAGATAATCAGTAATTTAGAATAGATTTGTATATAAATAAAGGCAGAAAACCTATTGGAACACAGTCTTTCCAGAGGATGTAGGTATCTTAATTATTGTTATAACAAAACAATATATAATAATATGTAAAACAATAAATGCTAATAATATGAATATACAATAAAATACAAACACACATATGTACAATATCAATATCCAAAACTAACAAAAAAGTAAATGATTATTGTGCAGTTAAATATTTAATTTATTCAAATAAAGGGGAATTGAAGGCTGATTATAAATTACCAAGGTCAAGGGTAATAGAAGTTATTCTTTTACTAAGCTCCACAGCTTCTCAAAGCTGGAGACAATGTTCTTCTCACCACTTGGTCCCATCTAAGAAATAGCTGCCAAATCTAAACACATGAAAACATATTCCCATGTTTTCTTCTAAGAATGTTATAGTTTTGGTTTTACATTTCTGTTTTTGATACATTTGAGTAAATATTTGTGTGTGTGGTACAGCGGATCCAACCCAGGGCCTTACACACACCAGGTAAACACTCTACCACTGAAGTACACCCCTAGTCCTTTGGGTTACTTTTTTTTATTCAATGTTAAGTATTTTGTACTCAGTGTTTTTGTCTGTGGATGTCTATTTTCACAAGCACCATTTATTAAATTTTGTTTTTCTCCATTGAATTGATTTATCACTCTTGTCAAAAAAAAAACAAGATATCATAGAAATGAATGTTAGGAGTATATTTTTAGACATTGAATGCTATTGATCTCTATATCTATCTATGTTATTACCACATACTCACGATTACTATGGCTTTGTAAGTTATAAAATAAGAAGTGTGAACCTTCTAATTGTGTTATTCATTCTGAGATTGTTTTGTCTATTCTAGTTTATTTGCATTTTGTTATGGTTTATATATTAGGTGTCTCCCCAACGCCCATATGTGAGATAATGCAAGAAAGGTCAGCAGTGAAATGATTAGGTTATGAGAACCTTAACATAATCAGAGCCTTAGCCTTAATCTACTGATGTGGATTAACTAAACAATAACTGTAGACAGGTAGTGGGTGGCTTAAGGAGGTAGATTATAGAGGGGTTGCCTTTGGGTTCTAGATTTTGCTCCTTGTGAGCTGAGCTCTCTCTGCTTCCTGGTACCATGTCCTGAGCTGCTTCCCTCTGCTGTGAATTTGTTCTTCATGTAGAGCCCTAAACAATTGACTGTCTATGGACTGAGTTGTTCTTGTCAAGTCTTTTGATTGCAGCTATGAAAAAGTTGAGTAGAACACATTTCAATATGAAATTTAGGACTAACTTTTCTTTCCATTCCTTTAATTAATTTAATAAAATTTTATAGTTTTCAGTATATAAGTCTTGTACTTCTTTTGTTAAATTTATTGCTAAATATTTTTGAGAGGGAACAAGAAAATAAAAGGAGGTAAGAGAAATGGAAAGAAGGCAGTTATGGACTTTTGATTTCAATCTGTTATTGCTTTGAGAGTAAAGGGGGTTTATTGTAGACAGAATGTAGTTGAATCTTGTCAACCCCTCAAATCTACCAATCTCTACCTTCCTACTGGATATTTAATCCATTGATATTCAATGCAATTACTGATAAGCTAAGATTTATGTCATATTTTATTTCTCTAATCCTTTGTTACTTCATTCACTTGTATTAAATAGATATTTTCCAGTGGATCATTTCAATTTTCTTACTTCTTTAACTACTTTTTTAGTATTCACTCCAGGGTGTAAAATTTAAATCTAATTTTATAACAATCCACATAGATTAGTAGGATTTAGGCTAGGATTCCTATGCACTGGATCTCATCTTTGTGGCAAGAAATTAATGGAGGTAAAGACAGGGAGGGAAGAAGGGAGGGGGGGAAAGAGGAGAGAAAAGAAAAAAAAACACAAAAGAATTAATAAACTTCAGAATTTTATGCTCACAATTAGTTTCAATATTTTACAAAATATTTATCATTAAAATGCTATTTCCTCTCCACCTGTTATGGTTTAGATATGAAGTGTCCCCTGAAAAGCCCATCTGTGAGACAGCACAAGAAGGTTTCAAGGTGAAATGATTGGGTTAGGAGAGGCTTAACCTAATCAATGAATTAATCAGGAAATAACTGAAGGCAGGTAGGGTGTGGCTGGAGGAGGTTGGCATTGGCGGCATATCTTTGGGGTATACATTTTACTATGATAAGGAGAGCTGTCTCTGCTTCTTAGGGCCATGTCCCCAGCTGCTTTCCTCTGCCACACACTTACTCCACCATGATGTTTTGCTTCATCTCAGGCTCCAAGGAATGAGTTGGCCCTCTATGGACTGAGGCCTCCGAAAAGGTGAACCCTAAATAAACTTTTTCTCCTCTAATTGTTCTTGTCAGGTCTTTTTATCACTGCAGTAAAAATAAGCTGGCTAAAACACTGCCCTCAATAATATTATTGACATACAAACTAAAAATTTTAAAATTATAAATTCATCAAAAAAACTTATAATTACTATTTTATAAAATTTTCTTTTAAATTATATAGAGAAAATTACATACCAAAACACACTTCACATTTTAGTATGTAAGTATGTTTTATGGTGCTTTTAAATTATTACTGTGGATTTAAATAACTCTGTAGTATCCTATTTTTTATGTAATGTAAATGTTTCATTTGATCATAAAAAAAACTTTTATAAAGAAAATATGATATCAAAAATGCTTCATTTGTAATACCTCTGAAATAATAAAGGAGAAATGAATAACAATTTTTGGCAAAAAAAATTTTAAAAATAGAGGAGGAGAATAAATAGCCAGTTTATTTTATGAGGCTAGCATTATTGTGATAGTAAAAACCAACAAATACATAGCAAGAATACTCTGTATGAATCTCACAAGTAATATAAATGCAATAGTCAGGCACACAAGTTAACACCTAAGTACCAGCAAGATTTATGAATGATAATACATAATATTAATACATAAAGTATGCTTTATCTCAGGAAACTAAGTTTGGATAAGTTTGGATTGACATCATTCAGCATATTCAGAGAATTAAGAAGAAATAATTCACATGATGTTCTGAATAAATAGAAAGCTTTTTACAAAATCAATAACACTTTATAATTAAAAACCCTATGCACTATATAATTACATGGCCAATGTAATTCTACAACATATACAATCAGAAGACTGAGAAGTTATACTCCATATATGTATGTCAGAATACATTCTATTATCATGTATATATCATAAAAACAAATAAAAATAATAAAACCATGAACAAGAATAATAACAAAAATCTTCAATCCAGGAATATTTTGGGAACTGACTCAAACTGATAAAAGGCATCTCTGAAAACTTGTAGCTCAGATTATACTTCACGATCAAAGACCAAATGCTTTCCCCTAAGACCAGGATCAAGAAAGGATGTCTGCCTCTACTATTCCTTTTCATTATCCCACAGGGACTCTAAGTCTAACTCAGAGATTTTTCCTCAGGGCAGAAAAGGTGGCAAAATACCTTCTAGTTACAATTGTCTTCATATATCAGCCAATTGTAAACAAGAGCATCTGTGTGGAGGAAATACATCACATGGAAGCAAAGCACAGTGAACCACCATAATTCTGAGAGAGAGAGAGAGAGAGAGAGAGAGAGAAATTAATGTCTAATCTGTAGTTTTTCATGGACACCGTAATAGCGAATGTTTTCTTAGAGTCTTACTGTTTTGGTACATTGGTCAGAAAACAGAAGCCACATTTATAATGTGAACAGGAATTTTTATTAAAATGTTATTAACTATTAACATGAGAGTGCCTGTTAAGACAAAGAGAACTCTTAAAATATCCCCAAAGGAGCAGATACATGAAGCATCCACCAACTCTAGGGCTTATGGAGTAAATATATAAGAGAAACCCCTTCAAGGCTGATATTCAGAATTAGTTGGGGAACATGATACTGTGGGCTACTAGGAAGTGGAGACTTTGATGAAGTGCCATCAACCCAGTCTGGTGGGTAGGGCATTGATGGGAATCTGTTCCTGGAGTCCCAGAGAAACTCATGAACAAGGAGCTTGCCTATGTGCCAGCCAGAAGGGCTGAGCAACTCTATACTGAGAGGGCAGCAGGACTGACTGGAGATTCTTCTGATGAGATACAGGCAAAATGAAGGGTTTGCACTGATGTGTCTCTTGCATAGTTCAATCATGGAAAATACTCATTGGGAAGGACCTATTTGCTGATAAGGAAGCTAGAGGGGAACCTTCTGCTGGTAGCTGTGCCATAGGAGCCAAAGGAAAACAAGCAAGGAGCAACTTTTAAAACCAGTAAGAGTATCCTTCCTTATGTACTCTCCCTCCAGTATCTTCTGACAAGTCTGTCAGTGTGCCAGCTGGCAGAGAAGAAATAACTGTGGCTCCAGCTCAACTACCGTGAAACCAGGCAAAGGAGGGTGGATCTGGCAATACACCTATCACCAGCACACTTGGCTGGAGGTACACACATCTTTCTTTTACCTCCAGGAAATGGGAATGCCATTGCCCGAAGTGAGCTGAGCTTTCTTTAAAGAGGATACCACTCTCAGAGCTCTTTATTCTCTCATCTGTGATCTTGCGTTCATTAACAGTGGATTAATACTCTTGTAACTTGCTTAGAGCTAACCCTAGGATGTACCCGTATGTGGTGTTCATTCTGTATTTCTCCACTGAAGCTGTCAAAATCTGTAGATAAAAAGGACACCTTATTAAATACCCTTTTCCAAAGGCCTGTTAAATTTTGATGGTTTTCTTATCTGATAATGTAAAAGCACCTGAGAACTGAGCATAGGTGTATGTGACAGAATCAGTGCAATATAACACAATTCTTACATTTTTTTTCCATGGTTGTCAAAGAAGATAACATAAAGACAACTGATGTAGTTATGCAGAAGCAAAAGCTGACAAAAGAGCACCTATGTTTTAAATCAAGGACAAGACAATTTATCTTTAAATTTAAATTCAAATTGGGATTATGTTTTGTACTAGGGATGAAGCTCAGGGGCCCTCTACCACGGAGCCACTTCCTGGGTCCTTCTTATTTGTTATTTTGAAACAGGGTCTTGCTAAATTGCCCAGGCAGGTCTTGAAGTTGGGGATCAGCCTCCTGAGTAGATGGGATTATTGGTGCACGCCACTATGCCCGGCTCAAATTAGGTCTAATCAACAAAAATATACAGGAACAAAGATATTTTCTTTAATGTCAGTCTGCTATTTTCTTTTTGATACATCTTGTAGATTGAAACAAAAATGTGAAACTAGCAGAATAAAACATCTTTATCTAACAAAAACACAGTTTTGGGTATAGAGTAAGTTCATAAGTCTAAATTATATCAACAACCATTTAGTAGTATATGATAACATTTATGTAGTCTATAGCAATCATGAAATTTTGGTAGAGGCCTTTTATATGTAAACTATATTCTTTGTTATTTCTCATAATTTTTTTAGTTAAAAGTGAAAAGAAATTCAATGGATTTTTCTCTTTTGACTCAAAATACTTCTTAAAAGTCACAAATATCTTGCTTTTGGTTGAATTTCAAAATAAAAATAGAGTCACCAACTACATTTAGCTGCATATATATGTGTATACATATGTATACACACACACACACATATATATATATATGTGTGTATATACACAGGCAATTTTGCAAAGAATAAAAATATATATGTACATATACATATATACACATATCTGCAAAGAACAAATATGTAACAAATATAAATATATTCACATATTTATATAATTTATTTTATAAGTAATTACATACTTTCTAAAAATAAAATATCATTACCCATATTTATATCATCAGTTTTGGAAATTTTATAGTATGATAACTGTGTTATTTGAAATAGAAGTCTGCAACTTCTGTCATAAGAAATAATAGCACTTTGAAAAATGGTTATTGTAATTGCAAAGTTGAATGTAAGGTATTTATTTCAACATTGCAAAATACATTTGTAAACGGAAAAAACTGTGTTCATGTTTAAAAAGCTAACAGATAATGTCTCGGGTACCTTTGTTCAACTCTACTTAGTTTGATTTCTCATTTTCACTTGAAATTTTATAGTTCATAGAGGTCACACTCATTCAATAACCATGTAGCGATATACAGAGATGCCATAAATTTATTTCATTTTGGTACTATTGTTCTTGTTATTATATGAATAATACAAGTAAGAAAATAAATAGAAACAAAAGCCACAGTGATTACCACTATGGAAAGATGATCAATGTCAACACTTGGAAAAAGATTATTCATATGTGTACATGATTTTTGTTTCTTAAAGCAGAGAGTAAAATGTACATGACCTCTTGTAATTCTTCTTATATTCTTTTTTGAGAAAAACAGTCCTTTTTTTTAGCATTTTCTTACCTGCTATGAGTCATGACCACACAGCTCAAAGGCGTTCAGAGAAAATATATTAATATAAAAGTAACAGAAGTATTTGTGGGTAGATTACATTTACTAAAGAGGAAGGCTAAACTCTTCTCTATATTGTCAAGTTCTTCACCACACTGAAGTCTTCTCCTGCAATTACCTGACAAAATTAACACTGTATATAATAAATAAGGTTCTCACCAAGAAATAAAAATTGAGACCATTTTTGAGATTTCTAAAAGTTGTCAGTAAATCTCAGATGTGCAAATAATTGACAATTATATTTTTCTACTGAAATCACTATTTGAGTCATTTGTTATAATGTGAAAAGAAACTACTTTTAAAAATAATCCATTGTATTGCTTTCTATTCTCTTGTAAGTACAACTAGTAAATATGTAATTATGAATAGTAAACTCAAGAGAATTCTCCTTTCTCACGAATAAATAAAATGTCTTATTTTCTAAAAAACAATTTTGTTTTTTGTTTGTTTTGTTTTGAGCATAAAAATGTAGGATTCAGTCAAGTGAGAGGAGAAAGAGCTCCCGCAGGGTGAGAGGGGACCCGATAGGGGTTATCCAGCAATATTAGGTGATGCATGTCTTAAGTGAAAATGTTTCTACAATCTTAGTTGTTCATTCAAATTGTATAAATATATTGCCATATATATGGTAATACACTTAATGGTGTTTCATGATATGAAATTCATACTAAATCAAAATTAGAGATCACCAATGTAAAAACTTCATAGCTGCTTCTAACATGAAAAAATACTAGGTAGGAACTCTGAACATACTTATCACATTGAAAAACTTTGTGTCTAAACATGTCTGCATCATGATTATATTAATCAGAGATTTCATAAATAATAGAGCTCTGGAAACACATATATGATACAACAGTGACATAGAAAGCAGATCAATATAAAGTGCTCAAACTAAAGCACCAAATAAAAGAAAGATGAAAAAAAGGGAGAGGGTATGAGTCAAAAGTGATAGTCATAATATATGTATAATTGAAATTTCATAAAGAGAGAATAATCCCAAAGGAATATTTGAATAGATGTGTCTGATAATTTTACATAAAACATAACATAAGACATGATCTTATTGGTTCAAATATTGAGGTGAAATCTAAATTGGATAAATACAGAGAAAATCGCTTCTAGGTGTATTACACTTGAGCAGTAGAAACTCTCTATATAAAGAAAATATTTAAACAGAAGTTATCAACAACTTGAGAATAAAACATTGCCTTGAAAAAAACAACAATGAGTTTGATCAATAAAAGCCAGGAGAAAAGGTAATGGTATCTCCAAAGCCCCCAAACATTATACAAAATAAAAACAAAAATGAAAGCTGTTATCCTAAAAGTCTGAACCCAGTGATAAAATCTATCATAAATGAAGGTGAAGTGAATTTTCAAAGAACAAATCGGGCATATTACAGATATAACTGTGTTAGAAAATATTAAAAGAAGATTTTTCTGACAAAAGGAAAATGATCCCAGGTGAAAACACAGAAATATGAGAAAAAATGAAAAGCATACCAAAGTTAAAGTAGAAGAAATTTATAAAAAGGTATAACCTGCAAACCTTAACCATGGAAATATTGATGCAGCTCTCCAAATATCAGGCAGTATTGCCTTTCAGACAGGGGACATTAGTAAAGAGCTGAATAACCTAAGGATAAAGGAGTTAAAATATTGGAGTGATATCACATTTCCAATTCTGAATGCACCCAATAAGCTCATTTCAAAATACAACACGACTTTTTTCTCAGTGAAAAAGAGAAATAAAAAAAAAATCTTTGAATAGTTGTGTAGAATCATCCCATGTGTCTAAATAGATGATAAAATCAACAGAATCATTTTCTATAAGGGCTGATCAGCAAAATTAAAAAAATTTAACTGCATCTCACAATGACACAATTTATATTCTTTCATGTACATGTTATACATCCAAAGTGATCAAAAAGTCTTCATAACTTTATAATTAAAACTATTTCAAGAGTGTGTTCTCATAAGATATCTCACTTATTTAGTGGATCTCATGGAAGTAGAGAATAGAGCTGAGGTCACTAGGCTGTCTTGCATAAGCAGTAACGGATTAGTAGAAGAGTTCTGTGAAGCACAGATATCAGAGATAGTGACTCATGAAGGTGCCTACGCTCATTGCATGACCTAATTTAATACTTTTACAGCTGCTCAGGTGTGATGTTGTGATGGCAGTCCAAGTGTTGGGACGAAATTTGCAACAGTGATGACCCAGCAACCACTAGTCAGATTTTTGCAAAACCCCTTCCTCACCTGGTTGACGTGGCTCAATTAATCATAAATTATTTATGAATAAGGGTATGTAGGGAACAAAAGCAAAGGGACATGACTGATTTCCACTGACAAAGTAGACTGTTTTACTCGTGGATTTCTCTCACCATCTGCATTTTCTAGGTCTTTCTTCTACAAGATTAACTGGGGTTCCCAGACCCTGGACATTCCTGCAGCAACTGAGAGATTTAATATTATGAACCTTGTCACGCTGATCCATTTCTGACAGCATTTTCCCTTTTAGACCTTCTTTTTGGCTTCTGGCCTTGGTGAGGTTTGAATGTCCTGACAGATAAATGAAGCAATTTCAGCATTTTTGAGTCTGAGGTTTTGATCTGTTCACAAAAGGAAATAAAATGTCTTTCTGGCAAAATATCATGATGAAAGTCATGTTAGACAAAATCTTAAAAAAAGGCACATAGGATGCAGAAAGAGGACACCAACCACAAACAAGCATTTTACCAAAGAATGACCAGGCCTTTATGCTAGTGGTAATGATATAAATCTAAATGCTGGTATCTAAAAGTGGATTTAACCTTGAGTAGGAGTATGTGTACTGTGCCACCCAGATGAGTGGATCTATAGCCAGGCAGAGGAAGAGAGGAGAATTAAACATAATAGAAAAATTAAATATTTTAGTGATGGAAATACAATAGTTATGATATAAAACCTCTACAGTAGTATTTTAATGTATATGCACGTATACATACTTTAGTTATTACAACTACAGAATGAAAATATAAACTTGTCAATAAGATACTTTAACCAAATCTACTTTTTTGATAAAAAGTAAATCAAACTTCTTAATAATATATGCTTCTTTTTAAATTCAGTATTCATCAATGTCTAAAATCATAAAAGCAGTTTAATAGTTTCACAGATATTTCCTTAAGATGAAGCTGCTTTTAAATAAACTGTGATATTCCAAAAGGATATCTGAAATTGATGTTGTTACTTAATTCTTCATCATAAAATTATGAAACTTTTTATACCTTGAAATATTTTAAAATAATTTTTCCATTAGAATTTTATTTTTCACACTTAGAAGCATAAAATTTTGTGAAATATTTTTCATTATAATGATTATATTTTAGTGTCGTTATTCAGGGATAAAATATTGAGTGTTACAATTAAATATTTCCTCAGTAATAATTATATTTGAAAGAGTTAGGGGTCAAAAATTGACTCTCCATATAATATGCTCTGTTTGATGGAAAATAGGTTTTATGGTGCTTTTCAAAACTTTAGACATAATGAATTTGACTTTTTTTTCTATCTCTCTGTACACTATTGCCAACGCAACAAGTGAACAGATACAAGAGGAACTTCCAGAATGCAAACAAGAGTGGAAAGATGATAGACATGGATATCACAGCAGCCTTGCGCTGAATCTGGGGATGTGGATATGTGTTGGTGTTTACATCACACATAAATTAACTGCACAGCATTGCACCCTTGCAGATAATGCACTTGATGAACAGCCTGAGTCTTCATTTGAAGAAGAGTAGCAAGCTTGAGAGCTAACAGTTAATTGATTTGAAAATAGGGGGAATTCTTTCTCATTACAAAAAAAGTTGTGATTAAAAAAAATACAACATCACTATGTGTTTGCATTTATCTATATAAAACTTTTACCTAGTTGTTTTCCTTTAAAAGGATGTTTTATTTCATGCTGATTTAGATGTTTAACTTTGGTTGAATAGAGACTCTACGAGCTAGCACCTTTGGATTTAGATAGTTAAAATTAAGCAGTTTAAATAGACAAATACAGTAAGATTTATCTGATTATGCCTTGGTATCCTAGAGCAGATACTAATTTCTGAAATAATCTAAAAGTTCAAAAAATTCAACAGTGCACTCCTACAATGAGTTATCAGCCATTTTATATCACAGCAACCTTGTTTTTATGCCAGGCAAGGTGGTGCACACCTGTAATTCCTGGCTCAGGAAGCTGAGACAGGAGGATCATGAGTTCAAAGCCAGCCTCAGCAAAAGGGAGGTGCTAAACAAGTTAGTGAGACCTTGTCTCTAAATAAAATAAAAAACAGGGCCAGGGATGCGGCTCAGTGCCCCTGAGTTCAATCCACAGTACCAAAACCAACCAACCAAACAAACTAAAACAACAAAAACCCCCTGATTGTATTTATAAAGAATCATTTTATAAAGACTTTAATACTTGAAAAAAATATTTTTTTAACAATTCTTCAAACCCCTATAATTGAATAGTATAAAAACTGTTTGAAAAAGAGTATCTGAGATATGGTGGTGGTGTCTATAAAGATCAACATCCTGAGCCTGGAAAGAATGAGGATGGGTAAGTGCCAGATGGAAGGATGATTCCAGCAAGGAATAGAGTACACACCATGGACAATGTCATTGGTGAGTAAATCAATGTGCTATCAATGGTTTAAGAAGCTAGTCTCAGTTTAGTATAAATAGTTTAATGGAAACCAAATTGAATATATTAAGAGAAAAAATAAAGTAAGCTTTAAGGAAAGAATCACATGTGCAAAAGTTTTAATGCCCTGTTACTATATGTGAAGATGCACATGGCCAATTTATTAACTTTGGCATCCTTTGAAATGGATGAAAAGTCACTGATAACACACTGTTCTTGGCTGATGATGTGAAGAAAGGTTATCATTTAGTGCAGATTGTGACTCTTCTTGTGGCAGTGAAAGTGCATTTTCCAGAAAGCATTCCAATATCAAGGAAAAAAAATCACAAAAGTTAACAAACACTGAAAAGCATTATGGATTTCATTATGATTGTCTATAAGAATATGTAAATGACAATGCCTGGAAGTATTTTATTGATCTATTTATTTTCTATTTTGGCTTCTCTCCACCCATATATCCAATCAAGGTGCTGAATTAGATAAAAGCCTTTTGTTGTTTGCAAGATGATTTACACAAGGGCCCAATGTGGATCTGTGTGGTTGGATCTAGAAGGTATTTCTTCTCATGGTGTTGGCTAAAACAAAGTGTTTGGACAAGATCTTTTCAAAACCTTCAATTATGGCAATGGTCTCATACTGGTTTCCGTGCTCACTATCTTATGATAGATGCATACAAATAATGTCATGTTGACAACATGTTTAGCATTTCCAGTGCATCCAGTTATTGTCATTATGTCTGAAACCAGAATGTGATCATAGAGCTATGTTACACATTTACATATCAATTTCCTAACTTAGTTTTAATATATATGGAGATGTTCACAATTCTTGATGTACTACAGACTACAGATGCTCCTTGACTTATGATGGGGTTACATCCTAATAAACTCAATGTATTTGATACCCCTAAGCTTAGCTTAGCAACACAGGGATCATAGCTTAGCAACACAGCACATGCATGGCTGACTGGGGGCTGTGGCTGCCTGGCATTATGGGGAGTATTGTAGTACATGTCACTACCTGGGGGAAAAAAGCAAAATGCAAAGCGAAAGCACAGTTTCTATTGACTGTACTTGGCTTTCACGTGATAAATAAATTTAAAAAATCTTTAGTTTAAATCATAGTACATCAGAAGCTTCTGTGCATCCTATAGGTATCTGCTGGAAAAATCACCTTTGCCTGTGGAAATACAAATGTCCTTTAAATTACTATTAAAAACAGCATGATCTACACATTTCTGTAAAAATGTATATGTCTCTTGGAGTTAATATGTTATCATGGACTAAAATGTGCTATACTTATGATTAGAATTTAAAAAAAAAAGAACTTGATTAGTTAAGGCCCCAAACTCTGTCCTGGATCTATCTGCCCAATGGGCACTTTGCCAGCTTTATTTATAATAACTATTTTCTTCCCTAATATTCAAATAGAACAGCTAACCAATGTTTTCATTTATGATGGTGGCTTTGAAATTAATTGTAGTATTTAACTGGCATGGGTTTAACAGTTGGATTTTATTTTTAATGAATATTTTTAGAAGATGTGTCAAGGCAGTGTTAAATATGCCTTAAGCAAATAGTAAAAAAATAGATTTTTGTAAATTAAAATAAGCAAAACTATCACAGTTTGGTCTTAAAATACACCTATTAAGATACCATTTAATTCACAAACATTATTTCTTACAGCATTTGTAAAAGCAATTATTATTTTTTCCAGAGAACAGATTATTGTATCTGATAATTTATTCTTCATTCAGTTCAATTAAGCTAAACAATTTGGTGAAATGTTTTTTCAATAGTATTTGAAACAAAGCTGGGAATAAAACAACACACATGTTATTAACTGTCTGTTATGCACAAGTCACTATGCTGGTGGACACAAGAGAGACAAGTGTTAGAGACACTCCTTTGAAGAATCTTACCACCTGATGGGAACCTATAAAATCAAACCCAGTCATATTGACATTGCTTTATATAATTATAAATAAAGGATACTGATTAAAACTATAAGTAAAGTTTGGTGAATATTTATTGAAACGAGACATCAAAATTTAATCAGTAAGTAAGAAAAGATTTGATAAAGAAGGAACAATTTGTGATGGGTCTTAATGATGGGTAGGTTTGCATGAATAGAGATAGAAATTGATGGGGAATACATAGGAGCAAAAAAAAATTAATGCAGAACATTTGGAATATTTCTGGAAAGTAAAGAATTACTGAGATGAAAATGGGCCATGAGATGACAAAAATTAAATTAATAACTCTTAACAGTAGTTAAGTAGAAATAAAAGTATATCACATTCTAGAAGAGTTAATGTCCCAAAAATATATTTTGTTATTTAAATGTCTATACAAATATATAAATATATATAATCATTTTTATTCTAAAATATTATAAATATTATTGACTATACTTTTGCAAGCTTGATGGTTTTTCTCATTTAATCTGTTGTACCTTGGTAAACTAATATTAAATGCATTAAGTTAGGTCTCATATAAACAACTGAGCATTACCCATTATAAACCCACCCTGATATTTAAATGTATTAATTCACTTGTGATTTATAATAAAAATCAACAAACATTGAATGTCCAGTATTAAATGTTTGTTGGTTTTTATTATAAATCACAAGTGAATCTCATAGATTAAAATAAGTTCCTGGGTGACACTGGGCAACAAGAAAAGTCCCACCACTACATGCTGTTAGCAGGTTGCTGATACAGGTTGCTGATAGCAGGCACAGTACCTGAAACTCCCATTTCTTGTTTATGTACAGTATGATAACAATAAAGTGTGTCTTTCTATCTCTTAGATCATATACTTGAAAAATTCAGGAATGTTGTTTTATAAATCTCTTAAACTCTGGACCTAGGACACAAAAAAGAGATAATTGAATGAATATATAGTTAATATGCCTAGGTATGAATGATTATTTTTTCCAAATAGCTTTGGTTTCAAAACTTATAAATTATTATATTTCCATCTGTCAATTTGTCCCTTGTAATCCATATTTGGTTGATAATCTATGAGTACATGAGTGCAGATGTTTTATTTAACTTCTTGAGGCTATAGGTTGTGTCTTTTACTGTTCCATACATACTGCATGATAATATAAAGACTTTAGATTATAGCTGAAAAGTAAATATGTATTGATTATTTGGCATAAGATGTGATGGTATTAAATGAATGAAATGTTTTTCTTTCTATTTTCATTTAAAAGAAGAGATTTCAAAACTACCCCCAGTGTAGTCTTTGTTGATAACACTTGTGTAGATAACACTTGTTGATACACTTATGATACAGATGCACCTCCTTTTACTGCCCATTATTGTGCTTCACAGATACTGTGTTTTTGGGAAATTAAAGGTTTGGGGAAATCCTGTGTCAAGCAAGTCTATTTACATCATTTTCCCAATATCAGTTATTCGTTCTGTATTTTTTCTCATTACATTTTAGTGATTCTCAACATATTTTAAATACTGTCATTATTATTACATCTGTTATGGTGATCTGTGAAAAGTAATATTTGATGTTAGTTACTACTGTAATTGTTTTGGGTACCAAAAATTGTGCCTGACAGTTAGAGCAAGATTAATTAATAACTGTGCATGTTCTAATTGCTCCTCTCACTGACTGTTCCCCCATCTCTCTTCCTCTCCTTATATCTCTCTATTCTCTGAGGCACAGTGATATTGAAATTAGGCCAGTTAATTGCCCTACAATGATCTCTAAATGTTCAATGGAAAGGAAGAGTCTTGTGTCTCTCACTTTAAGTCAAGAGTTAAAAACAAGTGAGCTTAGTGAGAAAGGCATGTTGAAAGCCAACATAAGCCCAAAGCTGGGCCTCTTAT
This sequence comes from Ictidomys tridecemlineatus, assembly GCF_052094955.1. Taxonomy (NCBI): domain Eukaryota; kingdom Metazoa; phylum Chordata; class Mammalia; order Rodentia; family Sciuridae; genus Ictidomys; species Ictidomys tridecemlineatus. Next base: position 75,347 of record NW_027522705.1, read on the forward strand.
GCAAAACCAATAGTGAATGTAAAGGAAACATTATGGAAGAAAATGAAAAGTGCTGCTTCAGTGACCTCACAAATGAGAAGAGAGTGAAACAGCCTTATTATTAACAGGGAGAAGGTTTGGTCCTGATAGAAGATCAAAACAGTCACAATGTTCCTTTTTAGCCAAGGCCAGAGCAAAGATTCAACTCTCTTTAAGGCTGAGAGAAGTGAGGAAGCTGCTGGGAAAATAAGTAAATAAATAAAAAGGCTAGCAGAGGTTGGTTCTTGAGGTTTGAGGGAAGAAGCCGTCTCTATAACATAAAAATAGAGGGGTGTACACATTCAGAAAATCTGCCAATGGAAGATGGTGCACATTACTAAATAATGGATTTTTAATGTAGACAAAACAGAAGTTTGTTGGAAGAAGATACCATCTAAGACCTTCATAGCTAGAAGGGAGAAGTCAATTTCCGGTTCCCAAGTTTCAAAGGTTAGCCAAACTCTTCTTGGGAAGAGCTAATGCAGCTTACTTTAAGTCAAAGCCCCTGTTCACACACTGTTCTGAAAATCCCAGGGCTCTTCAGAGTTATACTAGATGTTTTCTGTCTGTGCTCTCCAAAAGGAGCAACACAGCAACAAATCTGTTTGCATCACAGTTTGCTGAACAATTTAAAGCCCAATGTTAAAACCTACAGTCCGGGAATAAAATCCCTTTCAAAATATTCCTTTAAAAAAAGATTCCTTTCAATATGCAAACCAATATTTGCATTTTGGCTTTGCTGATCATTGATAATACACCTGGTCACCCAAAAGCTCTGGTGGAGATTTACAGTGAGATACATGCCTTTCAACACGATGTCCAATCTTACAGCCCCTGGATGAAGGAGTAATTTTGACTTTCAAAACTTAATATATAAGAAATTATTTATTTCATAAGGTTATATCTGTCATGGATAGTGATTCTGCTGATTGGTCTGGGCAAAGTAAATTAAAAACCTTCTAAAGGAAAAGGAATTTTGCATTCTAGATGTTGTTAAGGACATTCTTGATTCATAGGAGGTGATTGAAATATCACCATTAAAAAAATGCTTGAGGATGTGGGAAAAAAGGAACATGCATACATTGCTAGTGGGAATGCAAATTGGTATAACGACTATGGAAAACAGTATGGGGATTCCTCACATTATTTGGAATGGAACCACCATTTGACCCAGTTATCTGACTCCTTGGTTTTATAACCAAAGGACTTAAAATCAACATACTACAGTGATGCAGCCATGTCAATGTTTATGGCAGATCAATTCACAATAGCTAAATTGTGGAATCAACCTACGTGTCCTTCAATAGATAAATGGATTAAGAAAATGTGGTATATATTTTCCATGGATTATTACTCAGCTTTAAAGAAGAATGAAATTAAAGCATTTGCCAGTAAATGGATGGAGTCGGAAAATATCATGCTAAGAGAAATAAGCCAATCCCCCAAAACCAAAGGCCAAATGTTTTCTCTAGTATGCAAATGCTAATTCACAGTAAAATGGGGGGCACTAGAGTAGAATAGAGTTACCTTAGATTAGGTAGAGAGAAGTAAAGGGAGAGAAGAAGTGGAAATGTAGGGACAGGAAGGATAAAAGAATGAAATGAAACAGACATTATTGCCATATATATATATATATATATATGTGTGTGTGTGTGTGTGTGTGTGTGTGTGTGTGTGTGTGAGAGAGAGAGAGAGAGAGAGAGAGAGAGAGAGAGAGAGAGAGAGAGAGAGTGTAACTGCATGACCAATATGATTCCACACATGTATAGTCAGAAAAATTAAATTATACCCCATCTATGTATGATATATCAAAGTGCATAAATGCAGTCTACTGTCATGTGTAAATAATTAAAATAAATAAAAATTTAAAAAAGAACTTGGAAGAAGTTGATTGAAACCATAATGAATGACTTTGGTTCAAAATGTCAGCAGAAGTAACTAGCCGTTTGGTGAAAAGAGCAAGAGAACAAGAATTAGAGGTGGAGAACGAATACGTGACTGAATTGCTGAAGCCTCATGATAAAATATGGTATCTTGAGATTGAATTTACTCCTGATAAAGATGCTGTGAATATAGCTGATGAGAAAAAGTATTTAGAATGTTATGTCATTTAGCTGACACAGCAGCAGCAGGGTTTGATTGGCCTGAACCCATTGTCTCTTTTTTTGTCTTTTGTGGTGCTAGAGATGGAATTTAGAGTCTTATGCGTAGTAGGCAAGAACTCTAGTACCGAGCTACATGCCAGCCCTTGACTTCAACTTGGGAAGGACTTCTATCATGGGTAATATGCTATTGAACAGCATTGTGTACTATATGAAATCTTTTGTGAGATTGACAGCTAATTGAGAAGAAGACATTACTTTTGTCTTATTTTGAGAAATGGCCGTAGCATCCTAATTTTTAGTAACCACCATCCTGATTTTCTTTAGGCAAGAACCTCCATAAGCAAAATGATTATGAATACTCTCTACAGGCTCAGATTGACCATCAGCATTTCTTAGCAGTAAAGAATTTTTTTAAAAAGAGAGAGAGAGAGAGAGAGAGAGAGAGAGAGAGAGAGAGAGAGAGAGAGAGAGAGAGAGAGAATATTTATTTCTTAGTTTTCGGTGGACACAACATCTTTGTTTGTATGTGGTGCTGAGGATCAAACCCGGGCCGCACGCATGCCAGGCGAGCTCGCTACTGCTTGAGCCACATCCCCAGCCCAGCAGTAAAGCATTTTTAAATTCATATATATATATATAATACGTACGTAACATTCTTTCACACCAAATATACCAGAGTACAGTGCAAAGAGATTTTATGTTTACTGAGAAAACAACATATTTATCTGACTCACTTTATTGTTATGCTTGCTTTATTGCAGTGGTTGGAAACCACACATGTATATCTCCACATTTTGCTCATAATTTGTAGCACTGGGGTCACAATCTTTGTGAATTTATATTCTGAGACAACCACTGGGATGACAGAAATGGTGCTATTGTTTGTATACAATTTTAACGTGAACTCAACATTTCATGTGTTTAAAGCTTGGTCCTCATGGTGGCATTGCTGGTTGGTTTTGGAATGTTTAAAAGGTGGAGCTTAATGCAAAGTAGCTAAGTCATTGGGGGTGCTTTCCTTGGAAAGGTTTAACATAGTTTTCATGAGATTCTATTTTGTTCCTGCAGAAATTAGTTGTTACAAAAGAAAGAGCCTAATTCCTCTGCACTCTCTGGCTTCCTACTTTTTCATGTAATCTCTCCTCCCCAAACAATCTCTTGTCATGATATCATTCATCATGCTCTAACAGCCAGGGGAGGGACCTCATCAGAGCCAGTACCATGATGACTAAAATCCCTGTCCAAAATTGAAATAAATAAATCTCTTTTTTTGTGTATTACCCAGTCTCAGTTATTCTGTTATAGCAATGGGAAAATGAATTAATACAGATATCTTCTTCCTTTTTTATAGTTAATTTCTAAATTTCTTTGCTGAATTTTCTCTTAAATTATTTGTATATGTGTATGTATGCATTTTAAAATAGTTTTTGTTTATAGCCTGATATTTTAGCATTGGTTATTAACTCACGTGGCATTATATCTTAATGCTGGATGCAAAAATGGTTAAAAATCTCCAATGATAAATGTAACATTTTCTATATACTGAGATATTTATCAGACAGTTGCTATGAGTCCTGAAATCAAACCAGGCTTTATATGCTTCATTTATAATTCTTTTGAATATTTGCATTTATTGCTTCCTCCTTAATATGTTATTATTTACGTTTTCTTGCATTTTTAACATTTGCCAGCAAAATTCTGCAAGAGAAGAGTGAATATTGCTTGTACTTTCATGTTTTCAGAAGAAAAAAATTCACAAATATATTCAAATATTTATTCATTCAGTAAACATCTGTGCTTCTTTTGCAATATACTGAAAATAGAAATCCAAGAAAAATTATGAGTCTTCATTCTACGTTCTTAAACCCTATAGGTATTCATACAATTAAAAACCAAACAAACAAACAAATGGTCCAAGAGATGAGTGAGGAGTTAGATTGCTTGAATGCTATAACAATTCCTCTCTAAATATTTCTTTATCCTCCCCCCACACACAGATGCAAGGCTACCCACATACAAAGGTAGTGAGGTAGGGAGAGACATACATATAGATACAAGGAAAAGCAAGTTGGAATTAGTTTGGTATCTGAAACAATGGAAGAACCAAGAACAATAACTAGAAGCAACTAACTAGGAAATTAAAAGTATTTAGAGGTATTAGGGAATCTAGAATTTTAATGATTATTCAAGGAAATTATTTTATATTTAGATATCATACATAGAGGAGCTTAAAGTAGCATTTATGTGAGTTACAGGACGAGAGTCATGGAAAGAGTTAAGCCAAGTTTGTGGGTAGAATTACAATCACCAGCAACAAAGCTGGAACTCAGACGTCTCTGCACATATGTGCAGAGACAAACTATCCACACCATATGGAAATCTCAGAACAGAAAAATGACATTAAAATGATTCAAGGGCAATAAATTCTATAAGACTCCAGCAGAGCATACAAGAAGTTATCCATATGAATGTCTCCAAGACCTACATATTGGTTGGACTCAAAACATAATTTCTGCTAAGGATTAGTTCACAATCAAAATTAAATTAAAATATAAACCAATACAAAACTGTGTAGCAGTATACATATCACACAGTAAGATAATAAATATAATAAATCAAAATTAATGAAACTGAAATAATATGGTATTGTTTAATACAGCATTTTCATAGTCCATAATGTTACAAATACAAAAAGTATGTGCCTAAGCACACTATTGGTAAGCTACAAATCTTAAAGATCTATAAATAAGAAGGTTATTTCTTTATGTATAAAATATAAAATATTTCATATATAAATATTTGCAGAAACTATTATCTAACAGAAACTATGTAGCTATTAAAAATACCAAGAATAATAAAATGTTAAAATAGAAAAACAATAAAAGCATTTTAAAATTTGTGGATTACAACTACAATGGTAACTAGAAGAAAAATATGTGGATATATATATATATATATATATATATATATATATATATAACACATGTACATATTCATGTATGTGTGTGCATATATATATATATATATATATTTGGAAAAAAAGTAAAATTATAAATTATTTACTGTGGATTAACTTCAAGAATTTAGAAAACAGTTAAGTTCTTCAAAATATAATATCCAAAATGAGAGAAGAAATCAAATGAGGAAAGTATAGGTATAGATAAATCATTCAGAAAATGGGGGCAATTAATACAACCTAAAGCTTGCTTTAAAAAAAAATAAAGTAAAAGCAAAATCAAACTCCTCTTAGCAATTCTCAGCCAAATAATAGTAATAATAATAATAATAGTAATAACAATAACAACAAAATTTTGAGCATTATTAAATAATATTAGACACAAATGAATAAAACCAGTACAGAACTATATTTTATTCCTAGAGCACAATATAGATTAAAACTTTTATATAGAAAAATATGAAATTTGCAAGTTAAAGCAAGAAGAACTAGTCAAAACAATCACCCCAGACCGGTAATTAAAGCCCATTTTCTTCCCTATCTTATGCATACACACTTGTAGCAGAAATATTTGACTCAAATTTCATCAGATTACCGAGGAATTAGGAATTAGGTAATTATTATATTATTACAAAGATTAGAAAAGAAACATTAAATCAAAATGGGTTATTCCATTAGTTTGATATGGCTGCCATAACAAGGCTTGGTAGCTTAAAAAGATGAAATTCATTTCTCATAGTTCTGGAGGCTAGAAGTCCAAGATTAGGTGTACTCAAGATTGGCTTCTTCTGAGTACTCTGAATCTAGATTATAGATGACCACTCATCTTCTCCCTGTCTATCTTCTTTACATACAACAGTCATGTTAGATTAGGTCTAGCCTAATGACCTCCTTCTAACTTATTCAGGTATCCAAATAGAGTCACATTCTGAAGTATTGGGAATTAGAGCTTCAATGTATCATTTTGAGGATATACGGTTTTATAATAGGCATTATATATGTAATGCATGCAACACATTTGTGCAAATATCATTCAGTATCCATAGGACATGGGTTCCAGGATCCCCTGTGGATACCAAAATAAGAGGATTCTCAAGATTATATGGAATATAATCCTATTTAGATGTAACCTATGCACATCCTCCCATATACTTTAAGTCGTCTCTATATTACATATAATATCTAGCCTCAGCTTTCATATCACACTCTTTATATCACACTTTCAAATAAAAGTGAATATTTTTGGAGCTGTAGCACTTACAGAATTTAGAGATTAAGAGATTGAGTATAGCACACAATAAAAATAATACCTAAATTTATCTAAAGATTTGAGGTAGAAGGAGTAACTGTGAATTAGAATGATAGGAGATAATTACCAGATGATAGATGATAAAGCAACCAGATGGGCGTATTATATTGTGTGGCTCATTAAAGTAACAAGTTTCCTTGTGAACTTGTGGCTTTCTTTTGGTCTCCATGAATGCTGAATATTCTGAGAAGGATACTGATGAATGAGAAAAATATGAAATTCACCTTTTATTCCTGGGTTCAGGGGTAAAACAGATTCCAGAGTCCTGAAGGTATAAAATAACCTGTTCTTCAGTAAGGTGTCTAATGATTATGAATATTAGTCTCAATATAATACGATTTATAATCTAATAATACCCATGAGGGACACCATAAATTTTAACTTGTAAATATATAGAAAATCCCATTTATGTAATAAACTAAGAGATTCCTCACCAGAGCAATTCCTGTAGCTTGTCTTCACACACACACACACACATACACAAACACACACACACACACACACACACACACACACAGCGGGAGTGGGGGATGGGAGATCCTCATGACAAAATCTTGAAAAACAGCGCTCATTAAATATTAGAATGGCTTCATAAATCCTACTGGTTACTTTCTTTCTTAACACATTCCTAATATCTGAATTCTAGCCATATGCATGGGTATTATTTTCCCAGTGTACATTCCAATTTTTAAATAGACTGCCTTCCTTCATTTATTTACACATTATTTATCCCTGGAAATGATTTTTGTCACATTCTCTGTTTTATAAATTTGTCCTATAGGAAGAAAATATATGTATGCTTGTTCTGAGATGTGATATTGTCTTCTCTAGTATTTACTTTTTTATTATAGTGAATTTTATAATGGTTATAATGATGACGAAGATAATATATTTTAGAGTTAGATAAACCTTTAGGTCTGACATTTCTTATCTGTGGGATTTGTTCAACTTTTGTGACCACATTGAACTTCAGTTTCTTTATCTTTAAAATAGAGATTACAATAATTTGCACATTTTCAAGGATTAAATCTAATGACCATAAAAGGAGCCCATAACTGCACACAAAATAATGTAGTCAGTAAAAGCTTTTATATGTCATGTAGTTTTTAACATAAATTAATATTGAAATGATTATTATTTTAATTAAATGCTATAATTTGCTCAAATATGTTTAGGTCTCCAATATTTGCTTGCTAATCATTCAAATTAAACCATCCCTTATAATATCTACATTGTCACATCTCCTTGCAGACTCAGTTGCTTACATGAATTCCAAGATTCTTAATAAGAAACATTCAATAACTTGTGTCAGAATTAATCAGCTCAATTTTTACTCCAAAGCCAGAACAGCATTTTGTAACTCATGTTGGAAAAGAGAAAACCACTTTATTGGCTGAAGTGATTTAACATTTTAACTGTGAAAAGGCAATTGTCTGAAATATGAGCATATATTTCAGTAACAAAATATGAAAGTGACAATTTAAAACAATGAGAAACATCCTCTATAAAAGAACTTTGGATTTGGGTTTTGTAAGTGTCCTTTGAATCTAACATCTTTCACTCCATGTCAGTGAAATTTCTCTGAGTATTGGTTTTGTACACTAAGTAGGTGCACATTGTAAACCTTGAGACTCTTAATTGTAGGAAAAAAGATTCTATACCAAACTCATCTCTGAATGATGATGGTAGATTGATATTTAAAAAATAAAATAATACATATGCTTATTATGATTATAAATAATGTAGACTATTAAGGAATGCTTACAAATCAATATATCTCCAAACCAAAATAAAATAAATTGTATGATTTTGTTTACATGTTTACAATTCATAAAGGTAATTGATAATATTTTAATCTATACATTATGTGCCTTTTTTCATTTATGAAAAATAAAATGGAATAATATGAATTTCGCATTCAATTTTTACTTTTCCCATTGCATTTTGCTATATTGATAGCTTTATTATACCTATTTTGTTTATGATTCAGAAGGGTAAAGTTTTAAAAGTAAATATTAATCTATATTTTTTAAATTATCAAAGTTGAGATAATAGTTTGTTTTAAATAAATTATCATAAAATAAGAAATGTATTGTATGACCATTTTTCTATCAACATAGTATCTTCCTTTGATCCTCTAAATAAATTTTGGATAACTACCTTTGTGTTTTGATAATATGCTTTTGTTTTATGGCCTTTTCTATTTGAAAACTTGTCCAAATGTACCCTAGTAAAATCTGTAAATCTTTCTCATGCAACATAGAGAATCTGCACACCTCTGGAGCATGCTGCTCCCCTGACTTTACTGTGGTTATTGTCCCTTGGTCTGTTCCCTCTAACAGATTGTGAGCTTTCAAGGGTAAATTATTCTGTTGTTGTTGCCTTAGCACCTGGTTGAGATTTTCCCACAGAAAGTGTCACTAAATATTCGTTGGATGACTGCATAAATGGAATATATCCATTCTTTTCATATATTCTGTTTACTTTCCAAAATCTTTGGGCAATTAATTATCTACATTTTTAAAAAATCTATCATCCATAATAATCCTAGGAAATGAGTTAAAACTTTTCTGAGTGACTTCCAGGGTCAAAATGGAATAATTAGGCATTCCGTTCCCCAGGCATCAAGGTTGCTGTTTTTGTTCTACAACCGGAAAATTTTCCAGTCCCATTCCAGACACTAACTTCACCTTCTTGCCTATTATTTCTGATGTATGTCCAGAATTTTTATTTGGAATGATCAGGTTACAGCAGGGGCACAGATGTTTTTACAGAATTTTCATAAAGACATCATGTCACACACATGGGCAGTATACTCAACTGAGAAGGCCTTATCTTTATGATCTAGGACTATGAAAATTTAGTGAGCATCCAGGTGGCTGAACCAGAACTAAGTGTGAATTCCTATGCCCACTTTTGGCACCCATCCATCCAGAGAGTGGACCAACCAGTATGCCCAGAGGTTGGTTAGGAGACACAAAGAAGCATTATGCTCAGAAATGTTTCAGGTAGAATCCTTGCTTTTCAAAATAGGCCTGTGTAACCCTATTCCCCCT